>NW_026727669.1:0-57635 GCF_029784015.1 Lycium ferocissimum
ACATTCTAGAAATTTTAATTAAATGGAGTTTCAGATTAAATTCATTCGTTTTTTCCAAGGTCAGATTTGAATGAGTTTATTTCTCAATTGAAGATATACAAATTACATAAACATAGGTTATTTGGAGATTTTATAGGAAAATTTAGTACTAGTATTTGATTATGATGAAATGTAATTGAGAAATATTGCAATGGTGATAACAATGGGCCATCATCAGTGTACAGCAGATGCATTTGCCAGCTCTGACACAAATTTTATGATTTTGGGAACATTTAGTATATATATAAAATAAATAAAAACCACAATTAAATGAGAACTAATAAAAATGTGATCCTGACCTTTAGATTGCCATTATACTATAACGACCCGTTTGGCCGTTATAGTATTTTTGACCCATTTACTCCCGTTGATCCTTTCCCGAGCCCTATTAGTACCATTTTGACCCGCGGGGATGGGTGGCACGGTTCCCGAGTTAATCGGGCGAGATTTATGTTGACTTATGTGAAATAGAGCCTTAAAGCGAAAAGCGATTGACCGATAGTTGACTTTTGGGTAAATGGACCTTTATCGGAAATCCATCAATTTCGAGAGGTCCGGATGATCGATTATGACTTGGTGGGATGTTCAGTTCGGTTCTCGGGGCACTAGGGAGCGTTTTAGGTTATTGGTTGGAAAGTTTGTCTTTGGCCATTGGGTGTTGACCGGGTCAAATAGACCTTCGTTGAAAATTTCGAGACCTCAAGTGAGTCCATAGCGTGTTTCTATGTATGTTTTCATATCTGGTTTGCATCTGGGAGGTCTCAGGTGATTTTCAGATTTTGGGAATGAGTTGTGAAAAATCAACATGTTTCTGGTGTCTGATGCCCGCTGTGATGACACCTTGTGCGTTGTAGCAAACCCGTCTCGGCGAGGCCAGGTCCGCTATGGCATGTTGAGTGGATTTGTTTTAATCCGCTCTAGCGGACTCGCTGTGGCGGAAAGTGAGCCACGGGAGTGGACCCTCAACCGCTGCGACGGGTGATGTAGACCAGAATCCTATTTAATGCTAAGTTAAACCCTTCATTTCCTATTCCTACATTTATTGTTCCTAAGTGTCTTTGAGGCAAATTGAAGAGGTTCTAAGTAGATTCTTCTTAGGGGTTAAGTCCTGTAACCTTGATTTCATTTGTTTACCTTTCTTAAGCATGAATCTATGGTAGAAAGTCTATACAACTTAGGAAGAAGATGGGGTTTGACCTTTGCTTTACTATTTGATATTTACCCTTCTAATATGAGATTTGTTGATAGATTTAACTAATCTAAGCATGAAATTTGATAAATTAGTGGCCAATAGGCTTGAATTTTTCATTATAGTTGATGAATTAAAAGATTGAAATATAGGATTTATACCCAAATTGGGGGTTTTGACTTGAATGATGAAATTGACCAATTCTTGAGCTAATTTAGCAATTGGGGAGTAGAATTAAACTTCTAGAATGTTGGATTACCTATTCCATCTTTGAAATACCTGTTTTACCCTTGTGGGCCCGTTTTTCCCCCTTTTTCTTAGTTATTTTTTATTCGAACGAGAGTATAGCAATATGGGTGTCGTTGTTTCTTATTTCTAACTTAGAACTCGATAATGGATAGACTTTGAGTACTTGGAGGCTCTCCGGAAAGGCAAGGCGCAAATTTGATTATTCGTGGTTCCAGCTCGGCAGCCGGGTAGGTTACGGCTTACCTTCTGGTTAGACTTCGGTTAGCGAAGAATATGTAGAGTTAGTCGAAGAAAGCTTATTGCGCCTTCGGGTATGAAGTTGGAATGGATTACTTAGGTTCGATATTGTTGATTGATTTTTGGGCTTGTTGCCTCTTTGTGATTTATTGGCTTGTCGCCAAGTGTGTGATATTGGATTTGTACTTAGTTATCATATTGTGATTATGATACTGTTGTTTCTCACTTATCTTGGCATCATCGTGAATAGAGGAAAGAACTTGCCTTAATCTTGGTATTGTGATATGTGTCCATGTGTGGCACAATTGGTATTGATATGATTTCACTTAGCATTGATATTATGCATGACACTCATCCTCATTTTACACGATACATTGATACTAGCTGTGACTTGGTACTGACGATGATAAGTGAGAGAAAAGAACATCCGAGGTCTTTTTCAGATTGTATATGAGAGAGATGAGAGTCCAATGCCCAAGGTCTTTGCCGGGATCATGAGAGTGGTGTATGGACTTCGCGGGTCCCCCATGGGTCATGACTATTGAGGCGTGGATGTATTCCGTCTGTAGCATGTGTGTACGGAGATTACATTTGGCCAGTGCATTGCATATCATCACATTTCACTTGCATTGCATTCCTTATGATTGTATATTGATTCCTTGGTTGATGATTCATTGAGTTGCTACGTGCCTGTAAGGTGTTCACTTAGAAACTTGATGGACTCGAGGATTAGAGACTTTCACCTAGGCTATGACTTGATACTACTATACTTGAGTTATTGTTCTTGGACTGTGTTATGTTTGTGCTTGATTGTGAGCATGTCTATTCTTAAGTTTCTTCCTTTATATATGTTAGCCAACTGTTGTCGGCCTATGTGTTATAGCCCGTACTTCGCACGTTCGGATCTTTGCGAGACACTGGCGAGAAGTTAAGGACAAGACTATGTCTTAAAATAATTTTAGGGTGCGAGTTGTTAGGAATATTAGTTGTGGACAATGGTGGTGTGGAAAATATTGAGAAAGGCTAAGGGCAAGAAGAGAAATTCGGAAAATGGGCCGTGGAAATAATGCGGAAGGTTAGGGACAAAATGGTAATATTGAGAAAAGTCGAGGGGCAAAATGGTCATTTCACTATTATTCAAGAAATGTCTTGAAAAAGGCCATGTGGCCGAAAAAAAAAAGAGAAAAAGAAAAGGATTAGTTATCTTGGGAAATTTGAAGAAAATTCAAGAAAAAGAAATGGAAAAATCTAGAGAGATTGAGAGAGGGCATGTGCCTCACATACGTGCTATATATATATATAAGAGAGAGGGGTGTTCATATTTCATGAAAGAAAGAAAGAAAACAAGAAAGAAAGAGAAAGGAAAAAAAGGGTGGAGGATTCGGCCATGGCAAGGAGAAAGGAAGGCCATGGAAGTTGATCCAAAAAAAAATATTTCTTGTGGTGTTCTAAGTAATTGGAAGGTCTTCTACAACATGGAAGGGTTGTTGGAGCAAAAAAATCCTTCACTTGGACAAATCCATAACCTTGACTAAGAGGAAACTTGAAAGGGAAAGGTAAGAATTTAACCTTCTTCTATGTGTTATGGGTGATTATGAGTGTTGTAGAATGAAGAAATTCATGAAATTCATGAAATATGCATATGTATGGTGTTTGGCCGAAAATGTGTTGCATGGTATAGAAATGATGAATTAATTTTATGAAGTAGGTATGTAGTTGTTGTAGCCGAATGGGGTATGCTTTGGCAAGTCATGGTGCTTTAACTCTAATCGATATTTTAGTGTTGTTGTTATGGATTTTATGTTGCTAATAAAAGCTTAATGAGCTTAGTGAAGTTTTAATAGTTGGAGGCTTGTTTTGGAAGTTCATGTAAATGGAATATGATGTTCTTGCATATATGGAATATAATGTTGTTAGTATGATATTGTTAGTATGCAATTCATGAACTTGGATGAAAGAGGAAAATATGTTGTTGTTGGAAGGTAGATAAATGAGTAAATGCATGAAGACATGTAAGGAGAGATTATGGCCGAAATAGGTGTTTTGGTAAGTTGATGAATATTGATGTTATTTCATATTATGGTTGCCGTTGTTATAAATTATGCGACTTAGAATGAATGGTGTGGTTGAAGTTAAAGGTTTCGGATAAAATAGTATGTTGATTAAGTCGTTGGAATATCGTATAAAATGAATTGAATGTGGGAGTGCATGATGAATGGAATGTTAATGTTGTTGATAAGAATTGTTGGTATTGTTGATAGTTTGGCCGGGTTAAATTCCCGGATTGTTGTTGATTGAAATCGGCCAAGTTAAACTTGGTGGCATGGTATATTTACGGAAACGTTGCGTCGAAATTTCGGTAGCCAAGTGTCATTTGAAGAATCCGGTCCTAAATGCACTAATCAAGTTTTGGTAAACATGACCAAATTGTAGATTTTGACGAATTTGGAGCTTGAAATTGGAACAAAGATAAGGAGCGGAAAGAGGTATGTAAGACTTCACCCTTCTTTCTATGGCATGTCTTAGACGTACTAAGTTGGATACGGGCCTCGGGGACCATTCCTTTTCTCGAAATCCAAGATTGAAATTCGCTACTATTCATTCAGTAGAATTGAACTAGAAATGGTGCGAAATGTTGGAAAACTTCTTAGACCTCTAGAACTTGCATAAATGAGACCCGATTACCTTAGAACTCTCTTAAGTAATGTCATGAAACGTATTACACGTAAATTGTGTGCGCCGCCTCATTTGACCCGAGGTGGGCCCATTGTTCCCGGATTTTCTATATCGCTTCGTTTGACTTGTTTTGGAGTAGAATCCTAAGGAGATTTTTGATCCTCGTCTCGATTATTAAACGATAGGTGCAGCACCGTCCTAATGTAAAAATGTCTATGATGACCGTGATAACGATAATGCTAAGGAAGAGCATACGTCCATGATAAGTACGACAAAGATGATTCCTTGACTAAGGTGAAGAATATGATCTTATAATGATAACGATGGAGTCGAAAATAAGAAAATGCCTACGGTAGACATGTTGACGATATGTTCTGCTATAAAAATGAAAATATGGAATTGTTAAACGATTTCTTGATATCTCAACTCTATTATAGGGAATGACTGCCATAAAGGTTCTAAGAAGATGAAACTATACCTTATGGCCCTATTTGATGTTTTCTCATAAATGACGCTTTTCATTGGTAACTTTGCCTTATGATACACGTATATGTGCATCTCGTTTATATGATACATGTATATGTGGGGAATGGGGAGAAACCGTGTCCACCGATTCGGACGCTTATCATCCCGGACGCGGGATGCCGGACGCGGATATGGGAGAGCCGCACGCGCGTCGTTTACGTGATGTATGATATACATATGTAATATGTTGGGACACTGTTGGGGGGGGGGGGTGGGAGAGCCGATGTACTCGGCGTCTGTGAACGTAAGTAAAGAACACCGTTTTTTTGAAATGTTCTGCTTCTGTATATGTGGTACGTATAAAATATTGGGACACTGTTGGGGAGGGGGTGGGAGAGCCGATGTACTCGGCGTCTGTGAATGTAAGTAAAGGACACCGTTCTCCGAAATGTTCTGTCTTCTGTATATGTAAATAAGAAGTACCGTTTTCTGGAAAGAAACTAAGCATGCATGGCATCCGCCTGAAAGGCACTCACACGTACAGGTTATACTTAACCCAGATAAGCTCCATATGTTTGTACCATTATTAGTCATACTGCATATGCCTTTATCATGTTACTATTCATGTCTTACATACTCAGTACAATGCTCGTACTGACCCCTCTTCTTCGGGGTCGCGTTCGTGCCGCGCGGTACACCCGGACGAATCAAGCTAGCATACAAGATGTTCCGGCGAGGTTGGTAGGCTCCACTTGTTCTGAGTGCCGCCGAGTCGAGTATATGCGAGCCATGACGTTTTGTTCGGTGTTAGAGACTTTGCAGACGAGTCGAGGGTATAGAGTATGTGACTTTGTGAACGGTGTCGCCGGTTAATATGTTATTATGTTTCATGTCACGGGTCCCACATGATGATAGACTTTACTTATAGAAAAAAAAAAAAAAAGTTTGAGCTCACTATGTATTCTACTTTTAATTGACACAGGAATTTATCTATGTAATAAGAGTCAGAGGGTTCGCTCGGCTCCAGATATGGGGTCGGGTGCCCATCACACCCTGATCAAGATTGGGGTGTGACACTATGATACCTACCAGTACATAGTGTTTGTACTGATACTACCTTGCTGCATTCTTTTCCTGAGTGCAGAGTAAGTGACAGGATCCACTTCCACTCATCGTGACTGATTCCCAAGGCCCTGCTTGCGAGTATCTAGGGTGAGCATCTAACGAACCGCTGCCCGGAGACTTATCTATCTTGTCTTTATAGTCTTCCATTCAGTAAGTTGTTTATTTGACTTACAGACTTGCATATTTAGACATTTATGTAGTTGCTCTTGTACGAGTCAGACCAGTTCTTGGGGATAGTATTTATATTTCCATACTTATCCTTATTTATGTCTTAGACTTATATTCTACTGTCTTATTTACTTTACTGCATTTGAGTTGATGATTAAGGGACGGGTTCGCCTACCAAAGTGGGAAATGGTATGTGCCCGCACGACTAGTGATTTGGGTTGTGACATACACATATGGGCTGTATCTAGCAGTGCATTGATAAGTACTTGACAAATATTTACTGGAGGGATCTCATCCGGTCATACTTGGTTGAAGAATATGTAGCGAGAATTAATAATCTAAACAAATTTGATGTGGAATAGATAATAAAGGTATTGGTTATCCGAATACGATTTACAAAAAGATATAAAATTGCAAGAAGTAAGGGTTTGCTTTAACCTTTAACTTTTGTTGTCAAATAGGTTGTATTCATTTATACATATTTGAAAAAACTTTCAATATGCGTGTTAAGTATCTTTTGTAAGGTGCGTGTAAAATGCAATCTCCTGTCATTAACCTTCAGCTACATTTTCTACCAGTTAAGTGAAATTGTTATATTCATCAATACTTGATTATTCTTTAATTAAATAACCAAATATCAAAATTCTGATAGACATAATTGGATTGGATGTACTAACGGAAAAGGCAAAATTTACTTCGCCACCGAAGATATTTGTGCATCGCACGAACACAAAAACTATATATATATAGAGAGAGAGAGTAAGAGAAATGTAAATGACACAATGGATAGTAAAATAACAACAAATTTAAAATGAAAGTTAATTCAAAATGAGAAACATACATAAAGCTCGTTCCAGACAAACACCACACTTTACAAACGGATGATTAACTTAAGCCAAAATAACATTATCTCTCAATATGGTGCAATGCCTAAACAAATGAACATAAAAACATTGCTACTATCTTCATTAAAATGAATGTATGAAACAAAAATAACCAGTAGGTAGAAAGAAAGATAATTGTTTGTTTGTACAAAAATATTTTTCACTTAATTTTTTTTTTTTTTTTTTTTTTTTTTTTTTTTTTGCGAAGGTACGCTCAATAGACATACTATTTAGGTACGACGCTCAATAAACATACTATTCAGGTACGTGTTCAGATTAGTCTCATATAGTGCACATAAGTACAAAGAATATGTAACATCTACATACTATATAAGTTACCTACTAACATATCCGTTAAAGAATTTGAACATGAGATCAGTTAGTCCCATCACCTCTAAAATGTCAAACTAACTATTAAGCCAGATTTTACTCCTTTTTTTTCTTTCCAATTATGCATCTCACTTCTGAATTTATATATATATAATAAGTTATACAACTAAGCCATGAGTAAAACAAAAGAAAAGATCATTTATTATAAAAATATAATCCATATAGTTAAAAAAAAAAAAAACTTTAAGCAATTTGAATGGAGAATCTTGGTGAATTCGAACAATTCCTGTTTCCACTTGCCACTAAGATTGGAGTATATGTTAGTGAAAAAAATTGATTGAAGGCTTCTAAAGATAGCCTTTAATTTTATGAGAAGGTTCTGTTCTCTTTTCAAAAAGCTAGCCAGCAGTTTATTTGTCTGAATTGAAAAGGCACAGCGATTGAAACAAAAATAAAAGAGTAAACAGTAGTTTATTCTGATTAGTGATAGCTATTAATTTGAATGATTACATTTATTCAAATAAATTTAATGTTTTTATTTATTTTTTAAAGGATGATATTCAGGTTATTTTGAAGGATATTTTAGTAATTTAACTTTAAGCTTAAGGGCTTCCCGCATTTAATATATATAGATAGATATAGATATAATAAATATTACTAGTTAATCATATGATAAAATGGTAATTAACTGATATAATATTTTAAATACACTAATAATATAAAAGAATAATTACTGATAATATATACGTAAAACTTAAATATAAGTGATTCACAAGAAAATAAAATCTCATTTTGAATTTTTTGGGTATTTTTTGATATGTAGAAATAAAATTAGAACACTCTGGACTTCTGTATAGTAGACATTCATTTCTTATTTGACACCAGTTATGTCTCGTTGGAAGCAACTAGGAATCCGTCCATCACGGTGGAAAGGTATTGAATAACAATAGTTCCTTGCTTCCTATATCGTTTTGCTCTTTTTTTTCTACAAAATGTTGATTTTTAAAAAGGATAAGCACTTTGGGAGGAGCCCACCAGTTGAAACATTAGACATATGGTGGGTAGGTGTCATTTTCATTTTGATCCAGTGATACAAATATACAATCATTCCAAGATATACAAGGTAGCAAGCATGACTGTGCATCTTCCACTTTCTCTTTCAGTTCTCTTTTTGTTTCTTTTGAATTTTGCTTCCTCTGATTTCTGATCATTAAGCGCCATAACTATTTAAATGCTTTAATTCCTTATTTATTTTTAGGCATAAAATCTTGAACTATTTTGACATATCTCTATGTCCCTAGAAAAAGTATAGGATTCAAACTTTAAAGTGAGACAGTGAACGACGCGCAACTTGACGACTTTCAAATAAAGCATCATAGTAAACACAAAAGAGCAAAACAGACTAATCGCATGCAAATACAACATTGACTTTGTGATGCGTTTTCATTAAAGTTTCACTATTTTTTTTAATTGAAACCACTAAATTGATTGGTTGGTGGTATTTTATTAAAATAAAAAAATTCTGCCGAAAATGAAAAACAGAAAAAGTAAAGCAACTCTAGATAAACCACTGGAGTTAAAAATGTAGGGGCTGAAAATGAATTACAAACGTATAGCTTTTCTACTTCAGATCATGTGGTCTTGACTTGATACCATCTCATATACCTACAGAGCACTCACCAGGGGCTATGGATCAACAGTCTAGAGAAGTTAACTTCAGGCTTCAAGGATGGAGTAGAGTTCTTCTTCTTGTTCTTTAGCTTCAACTGATATCTTCATTGATAAGTGTTATTCTTTGAGCCATTTTAAGTTTACTGATTTCAATGAAAGCACTTTTGGTAATAGTACAATAGAATGAGCATGTTAACATGATCATACCACACATTGTAACATTACCAAACATGATTTCATTAATATATGTTTCCATTTGTGGTATGATCCCAATTGGCACAAGTCCCTCAAGGCCTTTCACACGTAGCCAAGCAAGGGAGCTCCAATTACTTCAAGCCATGTTCATGAGGAGAGGAGCATTGGAAGAGCTTGAGGAGAGGGATTCAAGAGTATACAACATTTGGGAGATAGCTTGGGAGGGTCTTGAAGGGACCACTACACAAACTGGCTAGAAGCGCAAAAGAGGCTAGAAGTGCAATTCATGGCTAAAGGTTGCAAATCTTGGTTAAGAATCCAATTCAAGGCTAAGGTTTCAAATTGAGGTCATAATTGCAAGCATTGGGCGTGTGATGCATTGAAGGCCCCATGTGGGGGTTATTTTCGCAAAAAGCCACTTTAGGGCCTTTGTTGTAAGGGATTTAGTATAAATAGAGTACTTAGTCTTTCATTTGCACCTAACCTTGAATATTGATGAAACTTGTGAGTTGAGAGATTGTTTAGATACTTATTAATCATAGTTTGTTTGGTTAATTGAGTGTTATTTCTTAGTTGCTAATTGAATTGCATTTCCATTGAATTCCCATTAGGATTGCTCATTTGTGGTTTCCCAAATTGAGTCTTCTTTGAATTCAAGTAACTTAGGTTCTTTTGGTTGAATTCCAATTAGGACGGTTTAGGTTTAACATACCTAAGTTTGCCTATAGAATTCATTATCTATTGGGTCTAGTTTTTATCCTTTAATCCTCTCATCCCCAATTCTCATCTATCCTTTAATTTCCACTTTGTTTTTGTTTACTTTTCTTAGAGTTTCCAATTAGGTTGTTATCATTTGGTATCAGAACAAGGTAGAGGGATTGTTCCATAAATTCTTCATCCTTGATCTACAAAAAAAAAAAAAAAAAAAAAAAAAAAGATTCGAAAATCCAAAAAAAAAATCGAAATCCAAAAATTTGTTGTTGTTTGTTGATTTTGATGTTAGATATGAGTTTGTTGATGTGAAAAACCCTTGAATACGAAATTTGAAGTTATTTAGAAGGGTTTTGAAGTTTTCGCCATTAAAGGCGTCAAAACTTGAAAAGTTCAAAGTGAGTTTGTTGATTGAAGGTTTAATTGGTCTTAATTCCTATTGGGCTTTGTTCTCCTACTCATTAGGAGTCTAGATCTACTATTTGGAGGAAAAATGAGGTGATTTGGAGTTGATTTGAAATTTGGGCTTTCTTCAAGTTCATAGGCATCTTCATATATTCATAGTAAAGAAGAAGACCCAAAAATGAAGTTTTATCCAAAGAAATTCACCCAAGTTGTAAAAAGTTATTTTTTCAGCCCAAAAAGGGAAGGTCCTAGGTTGAGTGGGCCCAATACATCAGCAAAAATCAGAAAACCAGGCCCAAAGTTCAAGAAAACGAAGTACAAGTGCGCGTACTTTGGCCATGCATCGCACGGCCAACGCGCAAGGCAGCTCACGCGCTGCACGCGCGTGAGTAATTTTTTCTATTTTTTCTGATTCTCTGCAGGGCGTGTGTTGCACACAGTCAGAGAGGGGTTTTTTGTGCGTTAGCCTTGCGACGCACACCCAACGCACAACCATCAGAAATTTTCTGAAATTTTTTCTAAGTGTCCAAAAACGGTTTGATTCTTTCCTAAGTTCTTTCCTTGGATTACAACTAGTAATCGATCTTACTTGTTGTTAACTAATTCTTGAGTCCATTAATTCGTTCGTACTAATTCTTCTTAAGTTTTTCTGTTTATTTCATTGAAACTTCTTTGGTTCTCATCCGATTGCTTTGAGTCGTCCTTCATTCATCTAAACAGGAATCCATTCTACCACAAAGGATAAGCAACCATGTGAATTTGATTGGTCAAGAGATTCATCAATAACTTCGAAAGAGCACGGGAGTATGGTAAGGATTGAGAGTTCAATACGAGTGAAGTGAGGTTTTTACTACTAACGTCGTTTGCTAGTTTTGCCGGTTATAATGTCTAATCAAGGAGATCATACTCAAGAAGTGGAGGAAATATCATACATGGTGAATTCTTTGAACATGATCATTAGTAAATTGGCGACATTGACTTCGAATGTGAGAGGATTGACGGAGCGGATAGATAGTTTGGAGAAGAAGGTGGTGCAAGTTGAGACCTCAAGTAGAGTGGGCACTCCCCATTCTCAAGTTGAAGGAGATCGGGGTAAGAACACGGAGACTACTCCCACCCTTACACCCGGGCAAGTACACACATTGTGCTATACCCCTACCACCTTTTCACCTACACAAAGAGCTCCACAAAGCCAACCACCCATCTTCCAAAATACCAACCGACAAGCCTATCCCTAAATATACCAAACAACCCAAAAGGAGCCAACACCCCAAAAAACCCCATAAGATATACCACAAGCTTCTCCCAAAACCAACAACAAGATCCCTACCAAAACCCATTGGATGAAGCAGAGTATGAGGAGATGCCATAAGAAATGTGGTGGGATGAAACGCATCAAGGAGGAAGACGCGGAGAGATGAACAACCGGGGTAGAGGGAGACAAGATAGCTTTGCTAAGTTTCTAGGCCATAAGGCTAGGTTTCAAGGTCGTGAGGATCGAGGGAGATGGCAAGGTCATGATGCTCGAGGGGATAATGATTGGAATTTGAATACCATCAAGGTGACCCTTCCAAGGTTCAAAGGAAGTAGTGCTCCGGAAGAGTTCCTTGAATGAAAGTTGTAAAGTGAGAGGATATTCCTCACCAACAATGTGTCGGAGGCTTTGAAGACTAGGTATGCTCTCACCTAAGTTGAGGGATATGCATCGACTTGGTGGGAATCCAAGAAGCTATAGAGAGCTCAACAACATATCTTTGATCTTCCTACTTGGAATGAATTTATTGAGCTCATGGAAACAAAGTATTTGCCTCTTACATACTATCAAGAAGGTGTACATGTTGAAACAAGGCTCCAAGAGTGTTGAGGAGTATTTTGATAAGTTTGAAAATTTGAGGATGATATCCAAGATAGAGGAGCACTTGAACTATGCTCTCATAAGATTTGTGGCTAACTTGAATCGGGAAATCTCCAAACCCATGAGGCTACAAACTTATAGGAGTCTAGAGGAAGCTTTTCATGATTCTTCCAAGGTTGAAACGAATTTTAAAGAAGAGAGAGCGTACAAGCCAAAGAACACTACAACTTCAACATGGAGTAAAGGTAAAGATAAATGGAAGACTTCCACTTGGGAGAAGCCCAAGACCACTGCTCAAACACCTCAAGCCAAGTTTGACTACAAGGCCAAAGGTGATGACAAAGCCAAAAGAGGTAACAATGCTAAACCTAACTACCCTCGTCCATCTATCGTTCAATGTTTCAAAAGCCAAGGTAAAGGGCACATTTCAAGTGATTGTCCCAATAGAAGGAAAATTATGGTCTTACGAGATGGGTACCAAACCGATGAGGAAAATAGGGAAAGAGTTAGTAGTGATGATGAAGAGGAAAAAAGTGAGCATGAGGGAGAATCCGAGAGTGATGTTGAAGAAGGGATGGAGGAGAGGTTGAACTTTTCTATTGTTTCTAGGAGATCCATGGGGGCATTAGCTAGAGAAGAGAGTGATCAAAGGGAGAATCTATTTCATGCTAGATGCAAGATAGTGGACAAGGTGTGTTTATTGATTATTGATGGTGGGAGTTGTACCAATGCGGTGAGCCAATTCTTGGTTGAACATATGAAATTCCCCATAAGAAAACATCCTAGTCCTTATAAACTCCAATGGTTCAATGAGTGTGGTGAAATGAGGGTGACCAAGAAAGCCGTTATTAAGTTTAACATTGGGAGATATCAAGATGAGCTCTTATGTGACGCGGTACCAATGCAAGCGTATCATCTTTTGCTTGGGAGACCTTCGTAATTTGATAGGGATGTGCAACATAGTGGAAGGTACAATGAGTATACATTTGTGCTTGGAGGTCGGAAATTTTTTCTTGCTCCATTAACACCCTATCAAGTGAGTGAAGATTATAGGTGTCACGACCCGACTAGGGCCATGACGGGTACCCGGGGCTAACCACCGAGCACCACTCTTTCTATTTCTCATTCTGTGTGCAGTCGTATTTCCTCTACTCATAATCGTAGGAAACTCATTTTCATTTGAAACATATTTGCCCTTATATACATACGCCCTTTGGCTGTCAAAATAATACACACACACACACACACACACACACACACACACATATATATATATATATATACGTGGGAAATTGTGAGACCATACTACCCACACATACGCATCTACGAGCCTCTACTGGAATACTAGACATAGGGACGGGACAGGACCCCGTCGTGCCCAAAATACATATACACAATACAATAAGCAATGGCACCTCCGGAATAATGGAGTGCTCTCAAGGTCTGCTGGTAGCTCCTATGAATCCGGGTCGCCTCCCTGTCTACCTGTGGGCATGAACACAGCGTCCAAAGAAAACGGACGTCAGTACGAACATTGTACTGAGTATGTAAGGCATCAATAATAATAATACATGATAAGAGCATAAGGGATAGCATAAGATAAAAGAACTGTTCATTTCTCATAATACCTTTAAACCTTCGTCATACGTACTTACCCTTTTATTCTCCTAAGGATACACTTGTTACATCCACATGCTTACATATGCAATAATTTACAATGCAGTACAACCACGTACCCAGCTATATAGACTCATTATCACCCGTACTCGGCCCTCCCGGGACTCGATGATATCCGTACTCGGCCCTCCCGGGACTCGATGATATCCGTACTCGGCCCTTCCGGGACTCGATGCATACATACATATACATAAAAATACATAAATGAAATCAACATCATCCTTAGCATTATCATACGTCGCATAGGCATATCATGACCTTAACATAAACTTATCATCATCTTGCATTCATCATAACACATACATTAGAACTTGGAGGCAACTATGGATATGTCGGGGTGACATGAGGTCATGGACCCCCGACTACATTATGGAGTAATCATAATCATCATATCTCACCTTGAAGGGACTAACGTTTTAAGGTGAGTGTACACAAGAAAAGCATCAATGGAACCATACTTAGAATCATTAACTTCATGGGCATCATATCTCACTTTAGGATTCTTTAGACTTAACTCATCATCATCAACTATCGTACTCGTGTCTTACCTTTTCTCTTTATCTTATACATATGTAGCTCCTTATAGTCATAGGCTCATCGTCATCATTACCGTGCTCATAATATATCTCTTATCTTTATCTCGTATGGCTATTCATGAACATAGACTCATAGTTCTTCGGAATGTAGGAAATTCATGGAGAAGGAGGGAAAATCGTGCCATAAGATTCATGCTTAAAAGGAAGGGACTAACATCATAAGGTGGGTCTGGCAACAATGAATAATATCAAGGAATCGTATGAAGGTCATTAGCTTTGTAGAAACATCATATCATGGGCTTTAGGGTCTCTAGACTTGGGCTCATCATCATATTCATAACATACCTCTTAACTTTATCCCATGAGAACTCTCTATAACGTAGGCTCATCATTTCTGATACATACATATATGTAGAGAAGTCATAGAAAGATAGGAAGATTCATACCATAGAGTCATGCCTTAGAAAGAAAGGACTAGCCTTACATACCTCTTTCGTTTAACAATTCTATCGCTTGATTGTTCTCCTTCGATGCTCGCATTTCTACCTTCAAGAAAGTTCGTATTAACATTAGCTAATCAATTATAAGAACGTGCTTACTAAATCTAGAGAAAATTGGGCAGCATTTCCTTTGTTTATACGACTTCCTCCATATTCCATATCAACTCCCAAACATTCATAACAACAATCACAATATCATAAACAACAATCATCATTCATTTGCATTATCCACATCTCACAATTTCACTTCAATTCCTCCATAATCATGACCATAGTTCACTATCGTGTTCTTTCACATACAATGCTTATTCCATGTTCTAAATGTCATTCATAACCTACTTACAATCACAACGTATCCATTTTCATGATTCATTCCAACTACTACTCAACAAGGCACTATTCCCACATTTATGACCCATTTTCTATATTCTTCTACAAGCCAAGTGTTTCTACTTTTCAATACTTCAGACAACATGAAAAGATCATGAAATTTACCTTAGATAGTGTAGGAACAAGCCTTGAGTGGAAATACTTCTCTTGCACCAAAACCCTAGTTCACTTCCATATGAATTTCTTGGCTTGGATGAACTTCAATGTTTTTCATACACTTGATTCTTGTTGGTTTGATGAAGTTGATCATCAATTTCCTTTGAATTCTAGTGGATGAAGTATATGGAACCTTCTAGAGGTCTTGAGAGAGATAAAGAAAATGTGGGAAATGAATTTAATGAAGTGGAACCACATATATATAATTGAACCTGTTCAGCTCGTCGGGACTTCCACGAACACTTATACGGTCCGTGGAACATTTCACGGTCCGTATAAGTGGTCGTGGTTCACCACTGGCCAGACATCATCTCTGCCGGGTATTATACGACCCCTTAGACGGACCGTATAATGTTATACGGACCGTATAAGTCGGTCGTATAACTCCTTCTCCCAGAAATGTTCTCCGTCATTCGTTTAATCTCCAATCCTTATGAAACCTTCCTAACACTTGTTTAACACTTCAAAATCAATCTAAGGGATGTTATAACTCTTTCCCAAAGCATCATTAGAACGTCATTAACTTGATACTCGTAATTCTTGTCCGACACACAACATATGACTTGCTTTCCCTAACAACTTTCTTCTATTGCCTCGAATGTCTTGGAAATCTTAATTAGGACCATTAAAGGATACTTCTTACTTATCAAAATATCGTAGTCTATTCAATATATGCTAACGGGGAATTTTCGAGGTGTAACAATAGGATCATGAAGGAACTCTGTGTCACGACCCAAACCGATCAGTCATGACGAGTGTCTGACCTCTAGTGACCAAACATCCCTATACTCATATCTGAACCTTACTGAACATCAAGGGCCCACAAGTGACTTAGATTGATCATATAAATAGGTGACATCATGAACTCTGTACAACCTGTATATACATAAACATGCTGAAGGAACAGTGCAAGCCATCTAGGCTGCTACATATACTGTACACAAAAGAATATAGGCTAACAAGGCAACATCGTCTGACTAATACATACAACTGTCTACCGACCTCAACTGGAATAAAAGCTATAAAAAGGACGGGACAGGGCCCCGTCATACCCATATGCATGTACATCTCAAAAGGCAAGCAGACTAAAACAGACTGCAGCTCCGGATCAATGGAGCGTACTGACCACTGCTGGATAGAAGTCCTACTAAGCTGGACCACTTATCGGTCTACCTGAACTTGCGGGCATTAACGCAGCCCCCCGAGGAACAGGGAGTCAGTACGGATAATGTACTGAGTATGGAAGGCATAATAACAACATGTATAAGTAAGAATCATGAATAAGATCTGACTCATAAGCTGAAATGACTATCTACATGTACTTTTATGAACTAGTATCTGTATGTATGTTACACCCCGTATCTTCGAAGAGCACTTATCAAATTTGAAACATAAGTACGTTGAGTTAGGGTTAAGTAAAACCACTTTGGAATATAAGGAGCAAGCATTATTAAGTATATTTAATGAGTGAATGATGTATATAAGGTATACCGGAAGGTTTAATAAGGAAATGAGTAGACGAAATGGAGTAGTATGACTTTGGAGAAAGAATGGGTAAAGTTTCGTGTGAAGATTTTGGTCCAACTTAAGGGAAGAATATCTCTTAGCATATGAAGTGTTTTAAGGTGTTTCAAAAGCCTAAACTGAAGTTCGCCGAGTCTAGTTTCCAACGCAACAAACCACTTGTCGATAGGACATTGGAGTAGAATTATGGACGTTACAAGTTCGGCTGACAAAGCCGAAATGCGTGCTACAGTGACCCGACCCAAATTTGACCCCTATATAAAGGGTAATAACCCCCTTTTTTATTAGATTTTGCCCAGAAAATTCCAAAAAATTAGAAGAGGCAGTGAGGGAATCAAAAAGTGAGCAATTTGCAAGTAGCGGAGTAGTAGTTTAGGTCCGGATAACGCATGGGTGTGATTCTAGAATTGTTCTGTGGTGGATTTTAGCGTGGATTCAAGGTGGAATCTTGAATATATTGTCGTTTGGACTGGAAAAAGGTATGAATCTTTCTCTTTTGGTATTATTTAAGGCTTATTTACGAAGATGAAGTCGTTAAATAATTGTATAGTAAGTTGGTTAGTCATGGAAGTTGGAAAATAGCGTGTGGGCTGTTTTATGGCACATATTGGTATTGGAAATGATGTTATTAATGTTGATATTGTTGTTGTTGTTGGTTCTTTGGATTGTGATTTTGGGCTAGGCATATAAACAGGGGAGATCGCCGAATTTAAAGGCGATTCTAAAGGAGTTTGGTTTAAGGACTTGAGATAAGCATATGACGATAAGTCTAATGGTAGTATAATTTCTCTTGAATGTAGATTTGCAAGTTCGAGAAAATAAGCGTTAATTCTTAGGAGATCAATCAGGTCTGTTAAGGTTGTCCTTTCTTTCATTTTGGCATGACCTATGACAAGTGCAAAGCGTAATGATATCCATAATGAATCCACTCCTAGATGTAGGATATCTGAGTTCCTTGACTTCTTAAGTCCCGAAGGGGCATCCATAAGTTGTGCGATTTCATAACTATTACACCCCCAAGTTTCGGTACATTGAGATTCATTAGGAGTTAGCTAGTTGACTATAGACACCGGAGTTATTGTCGAAAGGATGCAAGATCATTGGTGCTCGTTTTGCAATACAAGAGTCCGAGTTCGTGTAATAGGTTATGGAAGGACGGGAAAACAAGTGAACTAAGGAGATTAAGCTTCCGAGGCTTTGAAGGAAAGTTAAGGGCAAGGCCATTTTTCGGTTTTGATTTAATGCGCAAGTCGCTTATAAATATTATTGGCATGGAATATTAAGGGCAAACTTGGAATTCAGAAATTATTATTAGTTCATGACTTTTTTGAGAAGCCAAGTGGCCGTGGGTCCCACCCATGGTTGGCCAATTATCTTAAGCCATGAAGAGGTACATGTGGTCATCTTATATTGTACGGATTAAATGTACATGTAGACAAGATGACTAGGCAAGCAAGAAAATTGGTCATCTTTTATGACTTAAGAAAAATTCTAGAAACTTGGAGAAGAGAAAGAAAAAAAAAAGAAAAGAGAAAAAAAATTGCACATGACCGGCCATGTGCATGTATATATATGTGTGTGTGTGTGATGAATAATACAAGGCAAGTCATCATATTCTTCCCCTTAGAAAAATTTAGAAGCTTGGAGAAAAAGAGAGAAAAGCCATTCGGCCAAGAGAGGAGCCGAGCAAGGGCAAGAAAAAGTGATCAAAAAAATAATTCTCTCTAGCAATTCCACTCCTTAGAAGGTGCATGACAACGTAGTGGAGTCGTTGGAGTAGTAAGAACAAGCGTCGATTCAAGGTGCAAATCATAGCCAATTTGAGGAACTAAGTGAAAGAGGTATGGTTCAATCCTATTTTTTCATATGTTATGCATGGTTTGTGTATGTTGTGGAGTGTGGAAACGAACGAAATCCATGAAATTGTGGTGTTGTTGTGGTGGCCGTGTAGGTTGCCTTGGCCGTGTGTATGCCATGTGTGTAAGAATGAAGAATTCATTTTACTTAGTCTTGTAGTTGTGTTTGTTGTAGATTCTATGATGAAAATGAACGTTTGATGACTCATGTTGACGTTGCGATTGTTGTGGGCTGTTTTGGAAAGTAATATGATGTTAATATAGGTTCTTGCGTTCATAAGAATGATGATTGTTAGCATGCGGATTGTTGGTGTAGTTTATGAATTCGACAGAACAAGTAAATGGTTGAATAGTGAATTGACTAGTTATGGAAATTGGAAAACAGCGTGTGGGCTGTTTTATGGAATACTTTGATATGGGAAATGATATTATTGATGTTGGTATTGTTGTTGTTGTTGTTGGTTGATGAATTGAGGATTCGGGCTAGGCACCTAAACGGGGGGAGATGCTGCCCGATTTTCGATAGAATATAAAATAGTTTAAGTTGGAACTTGAGATAAGTATGTGATACGGAGACTAACATTAGTGTGAATCCTCTCGAATGTAGATTGGTGAGCTCGGGCGGATAGACGTAGCTAATAGGAGGTCGAGTGGTGGTATGTTAAGGCTCGCCCCTTTCTTTCAAAGGCATGATTCTTAGATTACGATTTCATAAATGCTTCCATAACTTTGCTGTTGTCAAAAGTTAGAAGTCTATAATTCCAAGGCATGATTTCTTTTCCCCGATGACCCGTAAATGCTTTCTAAAATGTCTGTATCTTTCCAAAATGGGGGTTTATGACTCCGTCAGCTTTCATGACAACTCGATGGATATGTTTTACAATGACAACTACAATGACAACGATGATGTCAAAAATGAGAATATTTTCCTACGATGAATATGATGATGATGATTCTACGTTTAAAGGTTCCAAGTTTATGATTTCAATGACGATATGAGAATGTTGAGCTATTTCTTGATTTCGCAAGTTTATTCATGAATGATGACTATTTTTTTAAGGATTCCAAAGTATATGAATTGATGCCTTATGATCCTATTTGATGTTTCCTCGTGAAGCTATTCTTCATTGACAGTCTCACCTTATAATAATCGTTCCTCCAAAGTGAGACAAAGCGACCACGATTAATCCATAATATGATCGGAGGCTACCGACCTTACGTCACTCCGATAGATATATGACTTTCTTTGGGCTCTCATGCATGCTACTTATATGATATATGAATATGATATATGTATATGTATATGTATATGGGGAATATGGGAAAGGGCGAGAGCGTTATATACGCGTAACCACCTGATCAGTTGGTATAATATGACATGATACCGTCCCGGACGCGGGATGCCCGGACGCGGGATATGTGGTTATGGATCGGGTTGCACGTTCCGCAGCAATATATTATATGGATCGGGCTGCACGTTCCGCAGCAGTATAATATAATATATATATATATATATATATATATATATGGATCGGGCGCACGTTCCGCAAAGACTAAGCATGCATAGTACCCGCCTAAAAGGCACTCAGATGTACAGGTTACTCTTTATCTCATGATATGTTCTATATTTTTGTCTTGTTACTATTCATGCTTTGTATCCTTCCATATGTTGTTACTCATGCCTTACATACTCAGTACATTGCTCGTACTGACGTTCCTTCTTGCGGATGCTGCATTCATGCCCGCAGGTAAACAGGTAGACGCATCTGATCCCTAGGAGCTCCACCAGCGGCATATTGGGAGCGCTCCAGTTGTTCCGGAGCTTCAGTTTACCGGTACTACTTTTGTGTACATATTTGGGCACGGTGGAATCCGGCCCCGACTTGTGGATATATGTATCTTATTTAGAGGCTCGTAGACAGACGTGTACAGTCAAATGTTTCGTAGTCCTGCTCGCCCTTATGGTTGTATAATCTTTTGGTAAAACCTACTGACACTCGTTCACGAGTATGCTATTGATGATTATGTTGAGTAAGATATGATTGTATCGTCCATATGGCCCACTCGGTAGTACGAATAGAATACATGATAAGAGGTGCCGGTATGATATTATCGGGTACCCGTCACGGCCTCTGGTGGGGTCATGACAATAACGATGTCTAATTCCCCAAGGGGACGTTCTTAGGGTTTCCTTATTCCTATGCATATCACATTTGATTTTTGAGTCTCCAAGGAGACAAATGAAAAGGGGAAGAAGTTCCCATTTTTAAGAAAAGGAGAAGAAGTTCCCATTTTTAAGAAAAGGGAAGAAGTTCCCATTTTGAACTAAAAGTTGCTCCGAAGGGAGTCTTTTGATAGTTTTCAAAGATTTTCATTCATTTGCATATTTACATACATGCACGACATCATTTCATGGGGAAGGAAAAAGGGCTAAGGCGTTATAGACGCAAACCACCCGATCCCGGGTATACGATGATTATGATGCCGAAGGGCCGCGAGCAGGACGAAGGCATGCATATATATATATATATATATATATATATATATATATATATATATATATATATATATACATACTCATCCCGCATCAAAAGTTCATATGCACATACATGTTTATCGTAGTTGGTTACGTGTACGAATTAGTCCGTTACACTTTTTTCATCTGAGTTGAGATATATTATTTCAGTTCTACCTTACATACATACTCGGTACATTATTCGTATTGACATCCCTTTGCCTGGGGGCACTGCATTTCATGCCACACAGGTGTATACAGATGAGTAGAAGACATTGGCTATAGGATGTTTCCAGGCTATCAGTTGGATTGGTGAGCTCCATCTCAGTTCGGAGTGTTGCCGAGTCAGAGTGCTTATGTTATGGTATCTCGTGTATGTTAGAGAATTTTGCAGATAGTGTCCTGTGGATAGTGCGTCCAAATGTCGACAGTTGTGCAAAGTGACCATATAGGTCGATGTGTTTTTGTGCTTTATTTTTTTATGATTTTATTGTAACTAAGGGTTTTCTTTGAATTAACGATAAGGGAGAAGTCCCTGATTTGATGAAAGAGTTTTATTGAAAAGTTTTTTTTTACCTGACGGAAGCGTCATTTCATAGATTAAAGGTTTACAAAAGGTTGTGACTCCTGGATGGAATAGTAGCATGGCACTCACCGAGTAGGGTCTTGGGTGTGTACGGGCCCTATCAATTTGGGTCGTGACAGAAGTGGTATCAGAGCAGTTTGTCCTAGGAGTTGTCTGCAAAGTCGTGTCCAGTAGAGTCTTGTTTATGGTGTGAAGCGCGCCATATGTTATATCTCGCATTTTGTACGTCGGAATATTTCAAGTTAGTGCGACAAGTTAAAGACAAGGCTATTTTTCCGACTTTGTCTCAAGACATAAGTTGCTTATGAATTTAGTTGGATGGAAATATTAAGGAATTTGGGGTTAAAAGTGAATTATGGAAAGTTAGACCTTTCATGAAAATTTGGGGCCAAAAGTGAAGTTTTGGAAATTTTAATTCATGGAAAAAAAAAAGAAAGATCATGTGGCCATGCACATGACTTGTGGGCCATAGGCCACATGTATGAAGAATATGTGTGGTATTGGATGACTTATTAAGTCATCTTCATTATGTTCATCTCTTGGTAATTTCTAGAAAATTGGAGAAAAAGAAAGCAAAAAAAAAAAAAAAAGAGAAAAGAAGAAAAAGGGGCCGGCCATGTGCATGGCATGTGCCATATATTTATATATATATATATATGTATAAGCAAAGACTATGCAAGTCATATTTTTCATTCACCACCTAGAAAGTTCAAGAGTAACGAAGAAAAATGAAGAAGGAGAAAAACGGCCAAGATGGGGGCTGGTTCGACCCAGCCCCATATAGCTGATCATGAAAATTGTTTCCTTCAAGCTTTCATACCAATTGGAAGGTCCTCGTCAACGTGGAAGGGTTGTTGGAGCAAGAAAAACATTGGTTTGTGCAATTGGCAAGCCTAGCCGAGAGGAAAAGTGGAAGAGAAAAGGTGAGGTTTAATCTTCTTTATGTGTTTATGGATGATTGGTACATGTTGTGACATGTAGAAATGAAGGAAACCATAAAATTATATTTGTTGAAGTTGTAGCCGTGTGGTGTGTGTTTGGCCGTGTGTATGTAGAGTTGTGTTGGGGTGATGAATTAATTGTATTCAACATGTTTGTGTGTTTTTGTAATGTGTAGAAAATGAATGAAACTTATGGAATGATGTATGTCGAGGAATGGCCGTGTAGGGGCTGTTTGGTATGTATGAAATGAATTAATGTTATCTAGTATTTTGGTTGTCGTCGTTATGAATTTTAAGATGTAGAATGAAGGTTAATGATCCAAGTTGAAGTTAAAAACCGTGTGGGCTGAATTGGAGTTAATGTGATTTTATTATAGTTTCTTGGATTTGTGAGGATAATGTTGTCAATATATGAGTCGTTAGTGTAGTTGATGAATTTGGAAGGAAGAAGTGTATTGTTGATTGTTTCTTGCATTTAGAGGGGTTCGGGTGGCATGGTGGAATGGATGGGCTGATTTGAATACTTTGCGGATAGCTTGAAATGTCCTTGAATCTTGATTGAATGACCTCGGATTATTACTTGAATATGTGGGCGTTGGTATTGGCTTGATCGTATGTAGTTTATTTGAATATAAATGAAATGTTGTCGAATTGTATAGAAAGGAACTATTAATGTTAGAATGCGTTTGGAATTTGCGTATTGATATCGTTTATATGGTTGTTGGTGTTGTTGTTGAATATTTGGCCGAGTTGAATTCTCGGGGTTGATGATTTATAAGGGAGGTCTTTGCCGAAGTTTCTGTAGAAAAAGTAATAGCTTGGAATTGGATTCTTCAATGTTTATGGCTAATGTTCGATGCCCTGATGTTATTGTAGATCGTGAAAGGTCGAGACGTAAGTTCGGAGTAGCTTAGGAAAGCGGCTAAGGTATGTAAAGCTCATCCCTTCTTTCTTTACGGCATGTCCTAGTTGTAATTAGGCTATGACACGAGCCTCGGGTAACTCCATTCTCGAGATCCGAGCTCACATGCGCATCTTATTCGCTTCCAAAGATTTACTCTCTTTAACTAAAGTTCTCATGTTTTCATTTGATTGAATTTCAAAAGTTTTATAAAGGATTTTGCTTTTAAAAGATTCCGAAACTACGAACGCTCGTAACTTTCGTAGACGAGCTCGGATCGCCCCGAAACTTTCGTAGGGGATTTCATAAGGCATAACATCCCCTAACTTCCATAAGCGGGCTCGGATGGAAATGACACCCGTCCGTGGGTCCCGCAACTTTTCTATGTTTGTCTTTAATGACCTTTGGGAAAGACTTAGTACTACTTTCACCTTAACTCCCGAGTATGGATTTCCTACTTATTTAATGCGTTTATGATTATGATTTTTATGCATGTGATTGCTCACGACTGCGCGCTCGTGCATTCTGTTGTATCCTTCGCCGAGTCCCGGGCCGGTTATGTTCGTGCGCACTTTGATATATTCCGGAGTATGATGTGTCCGGTACGCCGTGTCCCTTTTGGCCGGGTACCGTGTATATTTGGCGTTATGGGGTGTTATGGCATTATGATGTGATATGATATGTCGGGTTTCGGAGATCTGAAATCTTCTGGAGTATGATGTGGTATGGCGCCATCGACGGGCGGGCGACCATCGTTCTAAGAGCCTATGCATGATTTATGTTTTTAAACTAAATGTTTTAACATTTTGCATATTGTACTTATTTTCTGTATCTTCTGTTCGATTATGATCTTGTTACTATATTTTCTTGCTTTGCATACTCTGTACATATTCCGTACTGACCCCCTTTCTTCGAGGGCTGCGTTTCATGCCGCGCAGGTACACCCAGATGAGCTGAGGATATTATTAGAAGATGTCCCCGCGGGATTGGCGAGCTCCAGTTCCTTCGGAGTGCTGCCGAGTCAAAGCATTATGTTTTGACAGTTTGTTCTATGTTAGAGACTTTGCAGACAGTGTCGTGGGAATAAGATGACGGTAATGTAAGCGGCGATGTAAGCCGATGTGTTATTATGTGTCGTATTATAAGTTCTATATGTTTCTGTATGTTACAGATTTTCTTTGATTCGAGCAAGGTAGAAAGCATATTATCCTTTGAAAAACTTTCGTTATGCATTTATGTCATGATCCGAAAGCCAGCATGATTATGAGTATTATGTGAGTCAGCGGGTTCGCTCGGCCCTAAATAAGGGTCGGGTGCCCATCACGCCCTAACAGAAATTAGGGTGTGACAAATTAGTATCAGAGCGGTTCGTCTTGGGGGTTGTCTGCAAAGTCGTGTCCGGTAGAGTCCTGTTTATGGTGTGAAGCGCGCCACATTTATAAACAGGAGGCTACGGGGCATCTAGGATGGTTACTCTTCTTTGACATCTTAGATCGTGCCGTAGAGCCAAGTTATAGGAAATAAGATTCCCGATACTAATCTTTGACTTCAGCAGAGAAATGGCATCGACGGAAGAAAGCGATTAACGATATTGGAGACTACGAAGTACGCAGGTAAGCAAAAGTATGCAAGACATGTGTCAGGTAAGATATCGAAGTACGATTGGAATACGAGCTGAAGGTCAAAAGAGAAAGTAAACCAGAAAGTGTAACAGGTGCCGTTTGAGTTGGGTATACGAGGTACGTTATTATTTTTGTACTGTGAATGATATTGGGAGCCCTGTGAGGCTGTGATATGATGTGATATGCATACATATATGTTGGCCCTGTGAGGCATTGTTGGTATTTCCTGTGTACAGGTTTTGAGATAGTGACAGTTACAGAGGAAACTCTGTCGAAATTTTTCCAGAAATAAAGAAAGAATAAGATTTAGGTTTGTGATATGTCTGGGAACGGGGTCGTGCCAATAGTAATGATAAAATTTGACTAAGTTACGAGCACAACCGACCTCGAGAAAGAAGTTAATTGCGAAATTGGGGAATAATAGTAATTAGAAGACCGATAGGGACTCGGTGAAAAAAAAATCGGGAAGGACTTGTAGTCCTAAAAGATGATCCAAGAAAGGGTAATCGGAAGGAGAAAATAAGAAGGGAGTGAGACAACGGCATAGTAATAAACCATGACACGCGTAGTTAAGGACCCAGGTGTCAGGAGTGACGGGACGGTAAAAGGCTCGGATATAGGGAGGATGAGGAACACGGTAAAATGAGGGCAGAAATTCAGAGACCGCCAACCGAGTATCTGTAAGTAACGGTGATCGAGGTGTATTCCCGGCCATTGAGATCTGGAGATCTAAGACGGAAAAGTAGTCATGTTTAGAGGTGAAACGTGAATATTGAGGATCAAAGGGAGTTGGAATAGAAATTGTGAAGTCAGGAGACTAAGAAACCTTTCTAATTCGGAGGGAAACGTGTTATGAGGACGCTTTGAAATCCGTTAAGGCTTCGACTTATTCTAAAATACGTGACAAAGGTGATGCGGTGAGGTGGACGCAGTTATACGAGCGTTAAAGCGTCACATTTCACCGGAGTTCCAAAGTTAAGCGTGCTGGGGTGAGAGCAACTTCAGGATGGGTGACCCCCCTGGGAAGTTTTCTGAAAGTTCTACAAATTCAGACGCAAGAAGTAAATGAGGAGTTAGAGTGACTTAAGGAAAAATTAAGAGTTTGAGGAGTGGGCAGAAACCCAAAAAGGTCGCGCAGAACGGGGCGAATTAGACCGATAAAGAGGAAAAAGGTGCATCGCAGCTTTAGAATTAGGGTGAATTGGAATAGTGTTTGAAGGTATCTTGTAAGCAAGATGACAGAGATCATATGTGTACATAGGTACGCACGGGATATCCTGCACATGGTTAGATTAGCGAATATATGTATCCCGGTAATCAACGTGGCGGCATATGGAAGACAGTAATTGGATAAGGCAACGAAGTTCAAGTGAGAAGGAAAATATAAATGGCACAAGCATACCCCTAAAGGGGGGAAGCGAGGGAGAGAGATGTAAGTGTAAGACAAGGACAACCAATATTACAATGTCCTGGATACAGATGCTTGGGCCGCAGGTAAAGTTCTTTGCTAAGACAAGCTAGGGAGATCGAAAAGCCAGTAGTAAAGGGATAAAAGTCAGGGTAATAATCGAGATGGCGCTGAGAATTAATTGTAAGTATCTGGAATAACATGATATTAGGAAATGGAGACTTAAAGAGGGGATGCGATAAAAGGAAGTAACGAGTAGCTTCGGAGACATTGTGAAAGGTAGTACGGCCATACGGAATCAGAGGTTAAGATGTAGGTAATAGAGTGGTTGCTAGCAGTAAAAAAAAAAAATTTTCCTATGGTAGGAAGTAAGAAAAGCGGGGAAAAGGAGCATGACAAGGTAGACTCTTAGCAAATGCGAGCACGGGAGTAAGATGTGGGATAGTACAAACCAGGAGAAGGAACGATCGTGACTAAGATTAAATATGCAGGTCGTGCAAGGGCAGTCATGTTACCTATGAATACCTATACACTGGAGGTGAGACCAAGTAGATGCGTAACGAGAAAAATTTAGGGTCGGTAACAACAATACGGTGATAATACCTTGGGTGTATTAAGGAAAGGTGTTAGGATGGTTTGAGATAAATTATCGAGATGGAATTAATACCGAGGACGAACAGGATATACTTATGGTTGAACCAAAAATGTATTCCGACGCTGGTGGTAGGAGAAGAGAGGCAAGGATAAAGTGAAACATAAGAATTAGTGAAGCTTCCGTTAAGGCACCGTGGCGGAATGACAACAGAAAGGAAATGGTTTGCGAACCTGGGGAGGAAATGAAAGAGAAATATGATTGGTAAATGAGATTGCATGTTGTGGTAGTAAAGGAAACCCCCCTCGAGATCCTTAAGACCCTATACGACTAGTTGAACATTCGAGGATGAATGTTCCAAAGGGGGGAAGGATGTTATATCTCGCATTTTGTACGTCGGAATATTTCAAGTTAGTGCGACAAGTTAAAGACAAGGCTATTTTTCCGACTTTGTCTCAATACATAAGTTGCTTATGAATTTTGTTGGATGGAAATATTAAGGAATTTGGGGTTAAAAGTGAATTATGAAAAGTTAGACCTTTCATGAAAATTTGGGGCCAAAAGTGAAGTTTTGGAAATTTTAATTCATGGAAAAAAAAAAAGAAAGATCATGTGGCCATGCACATGACTTGTGGGCCATAGGCCACATGTATGAAGAATATGTGTGGTATTGGATGACTTATTAAGTCATCTTCATTATGTTCATCTCTTGGTAATTTCTAGAAAATTGGAGAAAAAAAAGCAAAAAAAAAAAAAAAAAAAAGAAAATATATAAAATATATATATATATATGTGCATGGCATGTATATATATTTATATATATATATATATATGTATAAGCAAAGACTATACAAGTCATATTTTTTATTCACCACCTAGAAAGTTCAAGAGTAATGAAGAAAAATGAAGAAGGAGAAAAACGGCCAAGATGAAATTTGGTTCGACCCAGACCCCCATATAGTTGATCATGAAAATTGTTTCCTTCAAGCTTTCATACCAATTGGAAGGTCCTCGTCAACGTGGAAGGGTTGTTGGAGCAAGAAAAACATTGGTTTGTGCAATTGGCAAGCCTAGCCGAGAGGAAAAGTGGAAGAGAAAAGGTGAGGTTTAATCTTCTTTATGTTTTTATGGATGATTGGTACATGTTGTGACATGTAGAAATGAAGGAAACCATAAAATTATATTTGTTGAAGTTGTAGTCGTGTGGTGTGTGTTTGGCCGTGTGTATGTAGAGTTGTGTTGAGGTGATGAATTAATTGTATTCAACATGTTTGTGTGTTGTTGTAATGTGTAGAAAATGAATGAAACTTATGGAATGATGTATGTCGAGGAATGGCCGTGTAGGGGCTGTTTGGTATGTATGAAATGAATTAATGTTATCTAGTATTTTGGTTGTCGTCGTTATGAATTTTAAGATGTAGAATGAAGGTTAATGATCCAAGTTGAAGTTAAAAACCGTGTGGGCTGAATTGGAGTTAATGTGATTTTATTATAGTTTCTTGGATTTGTGAGGATAATGTTGTCAATGTATGAGTCGTTAGTGTAGTTGATGAATTTGGAAGGAAGAAGTGTATTGTTGATTGTTTCTTGCATTTGGAGGGGTTCGGGTGGCATAGTGGAATGGATGTGCTGATTTGAATACTTTGCGAATAGCTTGAAATGTCCTTGAATCTTGATTGAATGACCTCGGATTATTACTTGAATATGTGGGCGTTGGTATTGGCTTGATCGTATGTAGTTTATTTGAATATAAATGAAATGTTGTCGAATTGTATAGAAAGGAACTATTAATGTTAGAATGCGTTTGGAATTTGCGTATTGATATCGTTTATATGGTTGTTGGTGTTGTTGTTGAATATTTGGCCGAGTTGAATTCTCGGGGTTGATGATTTATAGGGGAGGTCTTTGCCGAAGTTTCTGTAGAAAAAGTAATAGCTTGGAATTGGATTCTTCAATGTTTATGGCTAATGTTCGATGCCCTGATGTTATTGTAGATCGTGAAAGGTCGAGACGTAAGTTCGGAGTAGCTTAGGAAGCGGCTAAGGTATGTAAAGCTCATCCCTTCTTTCTTCTGGCATGTCCTAGTTGTAATTAGGCTATGACACGAGCCTCGGGGTAACTCCATTCTCGAGATCCGAGCTCACATACGCATCTTATTCGCTTCCAAAGATTTACTCTCTTTAACTAAAGTTCTCATGTTTTCATTTGATTGAATTTCAAAAGTTTTATAAAGGATTTTGCTTTTTAAAAGATTCCGAAACTACGAACGCTCGTAACTTTCGTAGACGAGCTCGGATCGCTCCGAAACTTTCGTAGGGGATTCCATAAGGCATAACATCCCCTAACTTCCATAAGCGGGCTCGGATGGAGTTGACACCCGTCCGTGGGTCCCGCAACTTTTCTATGTTTGTCTTTAATGACCTTTGGGAAAGACTTAGTACTACTTTCACCTTAACTCCCGAGTATGGATTTCCTACTTATTTAATGCGTTTATGATTATGATTTTTATGCATGTGATTGCTCACGACTCTGCTCGTGCATTCTGTTGTATCCTTCGCCGAGTCCCGGGTCGGTTATGTTCGTGCGCACTTTGATATATTCCGGAGTATGATGAGTCCGGTACGCCGTGTCCCCTTTGGCCGGGTACCGTGTATATTTGGCGTTATGGGGGGTTATGGCATTATGATGTGATATGATATGTCGGGTTTCGGAGATCTGAAATCTTCTGGAGTATGATGTGGTATGGCGCCATCGACGGGCGGGCGACCATCGTTCTAAGAGCCTATGCATGATTTATGTTTTTAAACTAAAATGTTTTAACATTTTGCATATTGTACTTATTTTTCCGTATCTTCTCGTTCGATTATGATCTTGTTACTATATTTTCTTGCTTTGCATACTCGACATACATATTCCGCTTCGACCCCCTTTCTTCGAGGTGCGTTTCATGCCGCTCGAGGTACACCCGTATTTAGCCGAGGATATTATTAGAAGATGTCCCCGCGGGATTGGCGAGCTCCAGTTCCTTCGGAGTGCTGCAGAGTCAAAGCATTATGTTTCGACAGTTTGTTCTATGTTAGAGACTTTGCAGACAGTGTCGTGGGAATAAGATGACGGTTATGTAAGCGGCGATGTAAGCCGATGTGTTATTATGTGTCGTATTATAAGTTCTATATATTTCTGTATGTTACAGATTTTCTTTGATTCGAGCAAGGTAGAAAGCATATTATCCTTTGAAAAACTTTCGTTATGCATTTATGTCATGATCAGCGGCATGATTATGAGTATTATATGAGTCAGCGGGTTCGCTCGGCCCTAAATAAGGGTCGGGTGACCATCACGCCCTAACAGAAATTAGGGTGTGACACCATATTTATAAATTGAAGGCTATAGGGCATTTAGGATGGTTACCCTTCTTTCATATCTAAGATCGTGCGATGAGAGCCAAGTCATAGGAAATGAAATTCCTTGCAATGATTTATTTGGAAGAAAGAATGGACAAAGGAAGTGAATGATGATAATAGGATTACGGGGACAATAGAAGTTGAAGGAATCGTATGCAGGTAAGTATTGGTAAAAAGGATTATAAGTCAGATATGGTAAGGATGTTGCAAGTATGATTGAAATGAATAGCCAATGAATGGAAGAGGAAGTGACTAGGAAAGTACAAAAGGACGATCGATAAAGGTTCAGGTATATTCCGAATTGTGACGCATGAGGTAAGTTTCATCCTCTTTGCATTTCTCTTCTATATTGAGAGCCCTGTATGGCTAAGGTGTGCTAAGTATGTATATAATTGGCTCTGGGAGGCACTGTATGTATTTTCTGGGCTGTGTGTAGGACTTGGATAGTAAGAAATATAATGGACACTCTGCTTAAATTTTCCCAAAATTTAAGGACAAGGACCAAAGAAGGACAAGGACCAAAGATTTAGGAGATCACGAAGATTATACGTCTATGATTGCTACAGATTGATTAATGGGAAAGTATGGGACAAAATGATATGGAATGATAAGATGAAGATGACACTACAAGTGGACATTGGGCATTAGTTATTGGAATAAAAAGTACTATTTTGGCTCGACAGATAGTTGGGAACATCATTATCTCGAGTATCCCCAGAGATTATTATAGGCAAGATTTGAGATTTAAAGTAGTATTTTTGGGTAATGACAAGTAGGGAACTTGAAGGATTCGTAAGTGAAAGAACAAAAGCGATAACGAAAGGATCACTATGGGATGAAATTTCGATCGAGAATGGCAATGGAATACAACACCATAAGGTAAAACCTTTTAGGGGGGAAGCGAGTAAGCTTGAGTATGAGCACAAGGACTGAAATAATATGTGGTAGATGTTGTATTGGGAATGGATTATAGAGAGATAGTTTAGTAAAATTATTGTGGAAATAAGATTAACAAAATCTGAAGGCAAGTCAGCAAATGAATAGAGTAACTAAAGAGTATCTTTTGAGACTGGATTGAAAATAATTCGTGGGGAAGAAAAGAAATTGAACGATATTCTAGTGGGGAACTTAATGTTATATCCCGTATTTCGTATATTGGGACGATCCAGATTAACTATGATAAGTTAGGGTCCAAACCATTCCGGGATGCACAGTTGAGACTTTTGACCTTCGATTTGGTTTTAGGACCTAAGTTGTTCATGAATTTGTTGGCATGGGACATTTAGTAAAATTTGGGACCAAAAGTGGATTATTTGAAAGTGGGCAATTATTGAAAAACAAGGCCCTTTGGCCGTGTGGTTTGGCTTGGTCCCCATACATGGTGTGGCCAAATTTAATTGGTCCAATTATTGTGTGGGCCATGGACACTTGTGTAACATATATGGGAGCACAAAAGATGACTAAAGTAGTCATCTTTTCATTCTCTACACTTAGAAAAAAAAAAAAAAGTTGAAGAACAACAGCCTCACTTGGTCGGCCAAAGAAATTCAAGTCGAAATTAGCCGTCCCAAAGTATTTCATCAGCAAATCCACTAATTGGAGGTCCCTAAGTAACGTGGAAGTGTTGTTGGAGCGATCAAACCGCTAGTTTCATCCTAGCTAACCCTAGCTAGTTGTGAGTTGAAGGAAGAAAGGTAAGATTTAATCATGTTTTATGTGTTATGAATGATGTATGCATGTTGTAGTATGCTAAAATGGATGAAAATCATGAAATATGGTATGTTGGAAGTGAGCCGTGTGCATGGTGTGTTAGCCGTGTGATGTGTGTGTTGTGTTGAAGTGATGAGTTAAGTTCTATGTAGCATGTTTAATTGTTGTAGGGTGAAGAAAAGAATGAGAATCATCTATAGGTATATGTGGGTATGTGGCCGAATGTAGCCTCTCATATGTGGCAAAGAATGAATTAATATCGCTTAGTGTTTTAGTTGTTGTCGTTACGAATTCTATGTTGGAAATGAGACTTTAATGACTCAAGATTGATGTTATAATTGTATGGGCTGATTTGAAGGTTATTGTGCATTTGATGTAATTTGTATATTTATGAGAGTGATATCGTTATAGTGTGGATTGTTGATGCAAATCATGATTTGGAAATGAGGAGTGTGTTATAGTGAGGTTCTCGGGTTTAGGGACTGTTTTCGGGTAAATTGGAGCCATTGTTGGATTGTTGAAAATGTTGTATGAATTGTTTGAAATGTCCTTGAATATTGTTGGTATGGGTTCGGGTTGGTATTTGAATGTATAAGCGTTGATGTTGGCTTGAAGGTAAGCCATCGAATTGAATATTATGATGTTGTTGAATGATGAAAAAGGGGGTTACTAATGTTATATTGCTTTTCGGATTGATTATTGATGTTGCTAGGTTGGTTGTTGTTGTTGTTTTTGTTGATTTGGCCGAGTTAAATTCTCGGGGTTGGTCTATTTACATGGGGGAAAGTCGCCCAAATTGCAGAGAATTAAGTGTTAGTTTGAAATTAAATGCCTAAACGTCTATAGCTAATATTTGATATCCGTTGGCGTTATGTAGATCTTGGGGAGTCCGAAACATAAGTTTGATTTGGATTAGCGTTGAGAGCGATCGAGGTATGTAAAGCTCAATCCTTCCTTCTTTTGGCATGCCTTAGTTACAAATAGGCTATGACCCGAGCCTCGAGAAAATTCCACTCTCGCGATCCGAGCATGGTTATGATTCTTATTTGTTTCTTGGTATTCGTATGCTTGATGTGATGAAATATTGGTCCTTATGTCTTTGGAATATTTGGTTTTCAAATGTTGTATAAGAAGTTTTGTTTTTAAAGAGTTCCGTAACTACGAACGGCCGTAACTTTCACGTAAAAGGCTCGGATTGCCCCGATATGCTCGTAGGAACTTTCATGGCATATGATGATTATGTTTTTCATAGGCGGGCCCGACTTGGGTCGACACCCATCCGTGGGCCCCGCGACTTTCCTTTATGTACTTCTGATGATTTTTGAAAGGATATGATATGACTATTATTCCGATTTCAAGTACGATCGCCTTACTTATCTTTCGAGTTTATAATAATGATCCAATAACATATGATGACTTTATATTTCATGGGCGGGCCCGGACTGATTTAACGTATTTCCGTGGTCCCCGAGATTTTCATTTGTAAAGTCCTAATGACTTGTTTTTGAACAACTTAGCATGATTTCCGTTTTGACTCTCGAGTGCTGACTACTTGCTTATCCATTGAATCAGTAACATCGTAATGATGTATGTGCATATGATCCTGATACGTACTTACGATTTTCTAAAAGTTCTGTTGATATCTTCCCGAGTGACGTTCGGGGAAACTTGATCGACTATTATCTTGGCTTTAAAAGAAAAGAGTTTGTTTTGATCACTTCATTGGGTCTGTAATGATGTTTGATGTGCATATGGTTTCGCACTACTCTGCTCGTGCGAGCTGTTATTATTCCGATTCACCGAGTCCCGGGCCGGGTATGTATTCGTGCACAGATTCACTGCATTATTCACCGAGTCCCTCACTAGAGGGCCGGGTACGATATATATATATATGCTGATATGATGATATGATGATATGGGGATGGCGGCCAGGATGGCATATGATGATTCTATCCACCGAGTCCCGAAAGGGCCGGGTACGCTATTTACCGAGCCCCTCACTAGAGGGCCGGGTACGGTATATGCATATATATGATGACATGATGACATGATTATGATATGATTTTACTCACCGAGTCCCTACCGTAGGGCGAGGTACGGTATGTATGTATGTATGATTATCTGATGACTACGCATGATGATTATATGACCTTATCCACCGAGTCCCTCATTGGAGGGACGGGTACGATGTACGTACATTATGATTTGATGAGATGATATGGACACGTATGATATATGATTTACAGGCAAGTATTTTGATTTTTCTGATTACTATACTTGATTCTGTAAATTCCAGTCCGGTTACGATTATGTCTTTGCATTCCATGCTTTACATACTCGCACATATTCCGTACCGACCCCCTTTCTTCGGGGTGCGTTTCATGCCCGCGCATGGCGTACGTACGATTCGGTGATCCGCCAGTCTAGGACACCCATTCTGCAGTTTGGAGTGCTCCCTTTATTTCGAAGCCCACATTTTGGTATATACTCGTTCGTTGTATATGTATTTGTTTGATCATGGCTACGGCGGGGCCCTGTCCCGTCATATGATTCTGTTGTTCTGTTTAGAGGTCTGTAGACGTATATGTGGGTAGGCCTATTCTGTACTGGTGTGTTTGTATATTATATGTTCTGGGCGATCCCATTCGCCGTGGCAGCCTTGTCGGCTAGCCTCTGTACATGTTTTGGGCCGTTGCGCCATTTGATAGCCTTGCCGGCTTCTGATATATATAAGTTTGTGTTTGAAATGTGTCTGAGACAGTTTGAGATAATTTGAGTCAGCGTCTGATATTTGTACACGCATAAGCCATCTGTATGTGATTCGGATTTGATGAATGTGTTTGGGTGCCCAACTCGGGCACTAGTCACGGCCTACGGGGTTGGGTCGTGACACTTAATGTCCACAAAATGAGAAGGATATGACAAGAAAATAGATTGGAATGCAAGGGAGTTTTAAGATGGTCTTGGTGTGCATGAAGAATGGTTTATGAGGAAGATGATTAGTAGTCCGAAGGATTAAAGTGGGTTACATTCGAGGTTTTATAGGAACAATGTCTATTGGAGGATTCAGGGAAAGTCGACAAATGAGTTCTGCTATGGCTTAACGAAAAAGTTTTCACGACTAACTCAAAAGAAATGATTTATAGAAAGGATTATGGAATTGATTACATGTTAAGGTTGAGTTAAAGAATGTCATAAAGATATGGCCTGTTCCTGTTATAATTTAGGATACTAGAGATATTAAGATGATTTTATATAAGTTAGATTAGTGAATTGGGGTTACTTAGTTCCTATAGATCGGGAGTTGTCGGTAAAACGAAGTATAGTCAGAACTTATGTTTGCCATTGATGAAGAGATGATTATGTTGAGTAGAGCTACGACTAGTTCGAGAGTTAACACAATTGCAGAGCGAGGGTTACGAGAGTATCAAGAGGCAAGTTATGAGATTTAAAGGTCAGTAAGGTAAAAATGAGGAAGAGATGAGCTATTGGAGTACATGAGGTCATAATGTCACGCCCCAAAATCCACTCTGGACGTAATAGGCATCCGATGCTATAAACAACACCGGAAGGACCTTATAAAATAATTAAACATCAAGTTCCTTTTTAGTAATCTTTCCTTATTAAATTAAACAAAGTTATAAGTAACTGCATATATCAAGATCACAATTATGAAATAAAATCAGCGGAAGTCTAATATAAGTAAATAGTCATAAAGGTGGAAAACACCTATTAAGTAGTACTAGACTTTGACAATCTACCCACAATTCTGACAACTATCTATGGAGCTTCTAAGAGACACAACAATCATCTAACTTCGGGACGCAGCCCGGAAATCTAGAATAATAAATGAAATAGGAAGTGTCCCACGAACAAGGATGTGGGCTCACCAAATCAACAGCACCAGCAAGTTCTCCTAAACGTCGAGAGTATCACGAACCTCCTCTTCTCCGTTACCTAACATACCATAAAAAACAACAATGGTATGCCTGAGTACTTTCGTACTCAGTGAGTGCCTTGGGGACAACAAGTAATATAAAAATAAAATATAATAATACATAAAGAAATCATTTCGAAAAGATAGTATAAAAATAGTTATTCCACTTTGTGATTCTTAGTATCATTTGTTAAACAAGCTTTACAAAGCCATTTCAAAATCCCGCTTCAATTATGCTTTAAATCAATCAGGCATAAATACCAGTTCTATAATAAAGATGGATATCACAATCACCCATATAGTCCAAACTCAATATAAATATGGATTGAGTGGTTTCACGATGGCTACTAGAATATGGATTCACGATGGCTACTCTTCCTCCCGAATAGCAAGGCAATTAATACACCCCAGGTAGCGAACCCAGAAGTGACCATTCTTCCGACCGAATGGCAAGGCAATTAATACACTAGGATCAATATTAACAACACTGCACAAATACACCAGAATATGGATTCACGGTGGCTACTCTTCCTCCCGAATAGCAAGGCAATTAATACTCCCCAGGTAGCGAACCCAGAAGTGACCACTCTTCCTCCAGAATGGCAAGGCAATTAATACACTAGGATTAATATCAACAACACTGCGCAATACACCAGAATTTGGATTCACGGTGGCTACTCTTCCTCCCGAATAGCAAGGCCATTAATACACCCCAGGTAGCGAACCCGGAAGTGGCCACTCTTCCCCCCGAATGGCAAGGCAATTAATACACTAGGATCCATAGTGGCTACTCTTTCTCTCGAATAGCAAGGCAAAACACAACAACCAGTTTTCGTAGCATAGAGGCCAATTCATGGTGCATTTGTAAGGTAGCCACATCATCAATTGTCATTAAGGTTCATTATGCAATATCAAAAGAATAAGTCATTCCAATCAATGTTTTGAAAACACTTCTTTACGAAAGATTTCCATATCCCAATTCATCAATGAGAATGTCATTACCAACTCTTAACCATCATTATTAAGCATCTCTCATAGAGGAAAACATTCATAATATCTTATACATATATAGGGTTTGTTACAATCTAGGTTTAATGTGGGTTGTCCCCTCACACACATTAACCACCATTTAGACATGAGTTGGACTTCAAAAAACATGAAATGATTACTTTTCCTTTCATTCATTTAAGAATCTTGAATAAAATTTATACTTCCAACAATAGTTTCAAAAAGTGATTTTCATTCAAAATAAGTTTTCAAAAGAGAGACATACAAATCACCTTTATAGTCAAAATGATTTTTAAAAGAGACATACAAATCACCTTTATAGTCAAAAATGATTTTTAAAAGAGACATACTTTAATACGTTAAACAAAGTTTAACAATTCACTTTCCTAATGAAGGACACCCAAACCCTAGCTTGAATCCCTTTGGGAAGAATTAGAAGAATTATGCTGCAAACCCTTTGATTTGAAGACTTGGAGGAATGATTTTCGTCCTTAGGGTTTGGGAGAATGAAAAAAAATGGGAACAAAATAAGACCATACCCATTTTAAACTAAATTTTCTGCCAGAAACGGTGAAAGTACGGCCACAAAGTACGTCCCATACTTTTAGCCCGTACTTTGGCTGCCAAAAACAACGAGGAATAGAAGAAGTACGGCCTAAAAGGACGTCACGTACTTTCTGGGCGTACTTTGGGCGAGATTTCTAGCTTTTGCGCCCTTCAGTAAAACGGACATAATATTTTGTACATAACTGTGCTTGGGCTGGGATACCTACCATTGGAAAGCTATTTCAAATATCTAAAACTTCCATCAACAAATTTTTTCCAAATTCGCAACAAAATTTTATGAAAAGCGCCTAGAAGACAGACCTACCTAAACTTAGACGAATTTAAGAGCCCTTAAGAACTTCAATTGTTAGTTTGACTTCAAAACGACCATCTTCCGCCCGAATTCATCAAGAATGGATTCATATAGATATAATATCATCTTAACATTAGATCTTTTACACATTCACACCTAGTTCAAGTTTACGGGGTGTTACATTATCCCCCCCTTAAGATCATTCATCCTCAAATGAAAGTTATGGCCTAAATTTTTCACTAAACCTCAAGTCTTAAAAATTTTCGCTCGAGTTATTTTATATAGAAAGGTATCACATCTGTTATATCCCGTATTTTATACATTCGGATAATTCGAGAAAGTTGTGGCAAGTTAAGGACAAGATCATTTTTAAGGGTTATTTTAATGCACAAGTTGGTTATGAATATCAATTATGAATATTGGTATTATGGAAATGCTGAGAAAGGCTAAGGGCAAGAAGAGAAATTCGCAAAATGGGCCGTGGAAATAATGCGGAAGGTTAGGGACAAAATGGTAATATTGAGGAATGTCGAGGGGTAAAACGGGAATTTCACATGAGTTTCATGAAAGTTCCAAGAGGGGCATATTGGTCATGTGACAAAAAAATAATAAGAAAGAAGAAAAAGAAGATGACAAAATAAGTCATCTTTTATTTAGAAGAATTCAAGAAAAAGAAAGAAAAATCTAGAAAAATTGAGAGAAGGGCATGTGCCCCTCACATGCTTGTGAAGACTATATATATATATATATGTTCATCCATTTTCTAACCTAAGAAAGACTTGGAAAAAAAAAAGAAAGGGAGAGGAGAAAGAGGAAGTGCACGGCCATGAGGGGCAAAATTTAGCCCCATGAAATTTTGTCCCAAAAATTTGTTGCTTCATGTATTTCTACTAATTCAAGGATGCTCTTCAACATGGTATAATTGTTGAAGCAAGAGAATAACTTTTTGGTGCAAAATTCCAACCTTACCTAAGTGAGGAAGTTGAAGGAAAAGGTAAGATTTCATCCCCTTTTATATGTTATGAAGGTTTTGTTTATGTTGTAGTATGTAGAAATGGATAGAATTCATGAGAATATGGAAGTTTGCATGGTGGGTGTGTATGTGTGCATGTGGCCGTGTGTGTGTATTAGTGTGTAAGTGAGATGAGTTGAATTTTATGTTGTATTCTAGTTGTGGTTATGGTGGAATTCATATTGGAAATGAAAGTTGAATGAATTTGGTTGAAGTTGGAAATATAGGTGTTGGCCATGTGGTGTATGGAATTGGAATGGAAATGGATTAATTTTATTTAGTATGTTAGTTGTGTGTTGTGATCCTTGCAATGTAAATGAAGGTAAAATGATGTAAGTTTGCATTGAAATGGAATGTAGAAGCTTATGTCGTTTTAGTATGATTTTATGACATTATGGAAATTAAGTGCTAAGGTGCAAATTATGATGATTGTGGATGAACTTGGAAGACGGAAACGTGTTATGAATAAGTATGCTAAAGATTAGAAGCTTTGGATGAATTATGGCTTTGATGGGAAGTTTGTATATTTTGTATATCTTGTGAATATTTTGTGGAAATGATATGAAAGTATTGGAATGATCTTGATTAGTAAATGAATATGAGAATGTTGGTATTGAGTTGGAAATATGAAGTTAGAATGAAAGCTATTGCACTATGTTGGAAAGAAGACTAGTTATGCTATATTGTGTTTCATAATGATTTTTTGTGTTGTTGGGTTGTTGTTGTTGATATATTGGGCCGAGCTAAGTCTCGGGGATGCTATATGTATAGGGGAAATGCTGCCGAAATTTCGGTAGACAAACATGAATTTAAGTTGAAATCTTGGAAGCTACAACTCACAATTGGTAAACATGACCATTTGTAGATTTTGGAGAAAACGGGATTCGAATTTGGAGAAGCTTAAGAAGCGGAAAAGGTATGTAAGTCTTACTCTTTCTTTCTCTTGGCATGTCCTAGATATACTAGGCTTGAATTTGGACCTTGGGGACAACTCTACTCTTCGGAATCCACGTCCGAAATTGCCCCTTTTCTTTCAGTAGAATTGAATCAATTATGTTGCTAATGGTTGGAAAAGTTGTCTAAACACCTAGAACTTGAACAAATGGGACCCGACTATCTTAAAACTATCACGAATGATATTATGAAGTGTAAAATACGTAAATTGGGTACGCCACCTCATTTGACCCGAGGTGGGCCCACAATCCTCGAGACCTATGTATATTGTTCTATTTGCCTTATTTCCATACGATAAATAATGAAAACCTTTGGCTAATGTTCCGAGTTTGTTATAAGTACTTGGTAACTCAGATGTGAGTATTCGGTTCGGCTATTTCGCATAAACGCTTCGGTACGAATGATCCGATTTGAATATTTTGATATAAGCATTCCGATGGAAATATTCTAATACAAGTGTTCGATATAAGTATTTGAGAATAAATGTTCGATATATATGTTACGACATAAGTATCCCGATCTAAGTATTCGGTATAAGCATTCCGATAAGATAACTCTGGTATGAGTATTCTGGTATGAGCGTCTGATATAAATATTCCGCTATGTGTATTTGGATACGAGTCGTCTGATCCGAGTATTCCAATATGAGTATGCTCTATAAGCCTTAATGTTCTTCGTGTACGATCTCGGATCGCTTAAAAAGTTCGAAGAGGTTTCTATATTTCAAACGCTCATATCTTCCTGATACTAACTCGGACGAACCCGAAACTCGTTTCTGAGCCTCCGAATATCGGTAAGTGTCTGTGTTCATCGAGTCTGGATTTATGTGCATATGGTTTCTCACGACTCTGTTCGTGCCTGACTATGTATCTTTCACTGAGTCCCGGGCCAGGGCATGTTATGTTCTCGTGCGTACTCCACGGTATGATTCACCGAGTCCCGGCCAGTTACATGATCTCGTGCGCACTTCCGCATTATTCACCGCAGTCCCTCGTACTTGCGGGCCGGGACACGTTATCTATATGTATTTATGATTTGATGGTACGGGGATGGCGGCCTGTGAGGATGGCACATGATGATTATTCACCGAGACCCACAAGACAGGTCGGGACACGTTATGTATATTTGATACATGATTCTGACATGCATGATTCCATATTACCGAGTCCCTTAACAAAGGGTCGGGACACGTTATTTGCATATATGACATATGATTCTGTTATACATGATCCTATTCACCGAGTCCCTCATCAGAGGGCCGGGACACGTTATATGCATATGTGATCTATGATTTTGACATGCATTGATGAGTCCATTCACCGAGTCCCTCACAGGAGGGCCGGGACACGTTACACGCATATAAGATATGTTACTTTGGCATATGGTGATTACCGTCGCCGCGTCCCTTCGTAAAGGGGCCGGGTTCGTATCCGTGTAAATTCTATATGATTCGATATTCATAATCTAATCTCGTGTCCGGAAAGTAAGCATTCCTTGGAATTCGTACGCCGGTATTCCGTCCGCTATATGACCTCATCCGAATATTCCGTACGTTCGTATTCCGTCCGTATAAGAAGTCATCCGAGCATTTCCGTGCGTTCGGTATTCCGTCCGATACATAATCTTATCTCGAATAATCTGTACGTTCTGTACTCCGTCTGACGTGTGATATCTCCGGTGCACTCTGTATTTTCTGCACCTCTTCGGACATGCGGTCTGTGATTGTAAAACAAGCATTTTGGTACTCTGGTTGACCTACTTACTTTCTGTACCTTTTCTGGCGTATGAGGTGTGTGTCCGGACCGTGTTTGAAAGGTAAGCGTCTCGGTATTCCGAGTAGTGTATGTACCGATAGTTCCGTCTTGCTCGCTATGGTCTCGTTACTTTGTGTTGCATGCCTTACATACTCGCACATATTCCGTACCGACCCCCGTCTTCGGGGCGCGTTTCATGCCGCGCGGTAGTCCCCATGATTAGTAGCCGTTATAGAAGATGTTCCCCGGATTGGCAAGCTCCATTTTCCCGGAGTGTTGCCGAGTTAGAGTTTGTATGATATGATTTCGTCGGATGGATGTTAGAGACTTTGCGCAGCGTCGTGGGTGTTGGTTGTCAGTTTGTAAGCGGCCCCATCAACCGATACGTTATATGTGTTGGTTCTGTTTGACTACAGAGTTTATGTAATTTGAAAGCAACGAAAATAATTATTTCTGAAAGTTGTATTTTGTATTTTATCTTTATTAGGGAAAAAAAAAATTATGTGCGTAACAAGAGTCTGTGGGTTCGCTCGGCTCCGGACGTGGGGTCGGGTGCCCATCACACCCCAATAAGGTTAGGGTGTGACAACATCATAAGACTCTATTAATATCATAAAATTAACAATATGGTTCTCACAAGGACTCCCACAACTACAACGAAAAAGCCTAAACATAAAATAAGAGATTCACCTTTAGTCTACACTTTCCCTAGGATTCGATAGCAAGAAGGTTCAACACATATGTGCTTTGACTAGAAAGCCCACAATATATCAATCTAGACAATATAATCTGACAAGGAGGCTAATTTAACAACCCATGATACAAGCCTAACTTACCTTATATCAAATCCAAGAATAACAAATTAACGCCTAAATCAACTCCCTCATCTCTCTTAAATCATTCTTCCACAAGCGGTAGTTCTCCAATTTTAAGCCTACAGTATAGTCCTTCCACTAAACATCTAAGCGATATAGATCTTTTAACCCAATATGAATATAGACTCAATGTGCAATAATTCTTAATTCACTACAAGATACCTTCAATTGTTCCCTTCATCCTAACCTCCAGTACTTGAAATATATCACTAACTTAATTATTCCCTTAAGTATAACAAGATTTTGTAACAAGGACTACTTCTGTTTCTAAATCTATCTCAATTTATCAACAACCAAACCCTACAACGACCATATATATACCAAACACCTACAATGCAATTTCTGTGACTATGTACCATCCCTCAAATTACACATCACAACATGTGCACTCCATAATACCATTGTCCACTGGATTAACATATGCAACACGGATTAAGGTCATCTCCATAAGCACGAGTAACAAACGCGTCAGAAAGATCCTAAAAGAAGTTCAAGCTCTATCGCACAATCTAGAATCAAGAAGAATGAGAAACACCTAAAATGTCCTACCAGTCACACATCCATACAGGTGGCCAGTCTGCATAAAGAGGACTCCACTAAACACAGCTCCAACGACAAATCCTAGGACACTTCTAAACCTAGGCTCTGATACCAAACTTGTCACGCCCCAAAACCCACCCTGGACGTAACAGGCATCCGATGCTATAAACAACACCGGAAGGACCTTATAAAATAATTAAACATCAAGTTCCTTTTTAATAATCAAATAATTAAACAACAAGTTCCTTTTTAATAATCTTTCCTTATTCAATTAAACAAAGTTATATGTAACTGCATATATCAAGATCATAATTATAAAATAAAATCAACGGAAGTCTAATATAAGTAAATAGTCATAAACGTGGCAAACACCCATTAAGTCGTACGTGACTTTGACAATCTATCCACAATTTTGACAACTATCCATGGAGCTTCTAAGAGACATAACAATCATCTAATTTCGGGACGCAACCCAAAAATCTAGAATAATAAATGAAATAGGAAGTGTCCCACGAACAAGGATGTGGGCTCACCAAATCAAAAACACCAGCAAGTCCTCCTAAGCGTCGAGAGTATCACGAACCTGCTCTTCTCCGTTACCTAACATGCCATAAAAAACAACAATGGTATGCCTGAGTACTTTCATACTCAGTGAGTGCCTCGGGGACAACAAGTAATATAAAAATAAAATATAATAATACATAAAGAAATTAGTTCTAAAAAGATAGTATAAAAACAGTTATTCCACTTTGTGATTCTTAATATCATTTGTTAAATAGTTTACAAAGCCATTTCAAAATCCCAGTTTCAATTATGCTTTAAATCAACCAGGCATAAATACTAGTTCCATAATAAAGATGGATATCACAATCACCCATATAGGCCAAACTCAATATCAACAACACTGCGCAATACACCAGAATATGGATTCACGGCGGCTACTTTTCCACCCGAATAGCAAGGCAATTAATTCACCCGTGTAGCGAACCCAGAAGTGACCATTCTTTCTCCCGAATGGCAAGACAATTAATACACTAGGATCAATATCAACAACACTGCGCAATACACCAGAATATGGATTCACGGTGGCTACTCTTCCTCCCGAAGAGCAAAGCAATTAATATACCCCAGGTAGCGAACCCAGAAGTGACCAATCTTCCTCCCGAATGGCAAGGCAATTAATACACTAAGATCAATATCAACAACACTGCGCAATACAACAGAACATGGATTCACGGTGGCTACTCTTCCTCCCGAATAGCAAGGCCATTAATACACCCCAGGTAGCGAACCCGAAAGTGGCCACTCTTCCCCCCGAATGGCAAGGTAATTAATACACTTGGATCCATAGTGGCTACATTTCCTCCCGAATAGCAAGGCAAAACACAACAACCAGTTTTCGTAGCATAGAGGCCAATTCATGATGCATTTGTAAGGTAGCCACATCATCAATAGTTATTAAGGTTCATTATGCCATATCGAAAGAATAGGTCATTCCAATCAATGTTTTGAAAACACTTCTTTACGAAAGATTTCCATGTCCTAATTCATCAATGGGAATGTCATTACTAACTCTTAACGATCATTATTAAGCATCTCTCATAGAGGAAAACATTCATAATACCTTATACATACATAGGGTTTGTTACAATCTAGGTTTAATGTGGGTTTGTCCCCTCACACACATTAACCACCATTTAGACATGAATTAGAGTTCAAGAAACATGAAAAGATTACTTTTCCTTTCATTCATTAAAGAATCTTGAATAAAATTTGTACTTCCAACAATAGTTTCAAAAAGTGATTTTCATTCAAAATAAGTTTTCAAAAGAGAGACATACAAATCACCTTTATAGTCAAAAATGATTTTTATAAGAGACATACCTTAATACGTTAAACAAAGTTTAACAATTCACTTTCCTAATGAAAGACACCCAAACCCTAGCTTGAATCACTTTGGGAAGAATTATGCTGCAAACGCTTTGATTTGAAGACTTGGAGGAATGATTTTAGTCTTTAGGGTTTGGGAGAATGAAAAAAAAAATGGGAACAAAATAAGACCATACCCATTTTAAACCAAATTTTCTGCTAGAAACGGTGAAAGTAGGGCCACAAAGTACGTCCTGTACTTTGAAGTACGTCCCGTACTTGTAGCCTGTACTTTGGCTGCCAAAAACAGTGAGAAATGAAAGACGTACGGCCTAAAAGGACATCCCGTACTTTAAAGGACGTCCCGTACTTTCTGGGTGTACTTTGGGCGAGATTTCTGGCTTTTGCGCCCTTCAGTAAAGCGGACATAACTTTTTGTACATAACTGTGCTTAGCTGGGCGACCTACCATTGGAAAGCTATTTCAAATATCTACAACTTCCGTCAAGGAAGTTTTTCCAAATTCGCAACACAATTTTATGAAAATCTCCCAGAAGACAGACCTACCGAAACTTAGACGAATTTAAGAGCCCTTAAGAACTTCAATTGTTGGTTTGACTTCAAAATGACCATCTTGCACCCGAATTCATCAAGAATGGATTCATATAGATATAATTCATCTTAGCATTAGATCTTTACACATTCACAGCTAGTTCAAGTTTACGGGGTGTTACACATAATTGGTTCAGACCTCAGTTAAGAGGCCAGAAGCGCCGTGGTTCGGTATAGGGTTTAGGGTTTCTAGGTATGTTAGCGATTTCTTCAGAAGAATGTTTTCCGACTTATGAGTTTCTAGAGCAAAGAGATTAGCTACAAGAGTAGATAAAGTTTTGTAAACCTATGATGTTAGTAAATTTAGTAGAAGGCTATGAAGGGTATGAGTGGATTTAAACAGGTTAAAAGTCAGGGAATGGATGACAAGATTTTGGGAAGGACAGAAGTAACCGTAGGAAAGAGGGAGTAAATAACCAATGGAGACCTGTTATGGCGATGGGACGTTTAAATGCGATATGTTAATGAGAAGAATGACTCGATAAGGGGATGTACTAAAGAATGGGATTAGGGACAGAGTACAAGACTAGTTTAAACATTTAAGGATGAATGTTTCTAAAGGGGGAAGGATGTTACACCCCGTATCTTCGAAGAGCACTTATCAAATTTGAAACATAAGTACGTTGAGTTAGGGTTAAGTAAAAACACTTTGAAATATAAGGAGCAAGCATTATTAAGTATATTTAATGAGTGAAGGATGTATATAAGGTATACCAGAAGGTTTTATAAGGAAATGAATGGACGAAATGGAGTAGTACGACTTTGGAGAAAGGATGGATAAAGTTTCGTGTGAAGAATTTGGTCCAAATTGAGGGACGAATATCTCTTAGCATATGAAGTGTTTTAAGGTGTTTCAAAAGCCTAAACTGAAGTTCATCGAGTCTAGTTTCCAACGCAATAAATCTCTCATCAATAGGACATCGGAGTAGAAAATTATGGACGTTACAAGTTCGGCTGACAAAGCAGAAACGCGTGCTACAGTACCAACTTGTTACAAAACTGCTACAGTAAACTGCTACAGTGAACCGACCCGAATTTGACCCCTACATAAAGGGTAATAACCCCCCCCCCCCCTTTTTTTTTATCAGATTTTGCCCAGAAAATTCCAAAAAATCAGAAGAGGGAGTGAGGGAATAAAAAAGTGAGCAATTTTCAAGTAGTGGGGTAGTAGTTTAGGTCCGGATAACGCATGGGTGTGATTCTAGAATTGTTCTGCGGTGGATTTTAGCCTAGATTCAAGGTGGAATCTTGAAGATATTATCGTTTGGACAGGAAAAAGGTATGAATCTTTCTCTTTTTGTATTATTTAAGTCTTATTTACGAAGATAAAATCGTTAAATAATTGTATAGTAAGTTGGTTGGTCGTGGAAGTTGAAAAACAGCGTGTGGGCTGTTTTATGGCACATATTGGTGTTGGAAATTATGTTTTGATGTTGATATTGTTGTTGTTGTTGGTGGTGGTTGCTGGATTGTGATTTCGGGCTAGGCATATAAACAAGAGAGATCTTTTGCCCGAATTTTGGCGTATTCTAAAGGAGTTTGGTTTAAGGACTTGAGGTAAGCATATGACGATAAGTCTAACGGTAGTATAATTTCTCTTGAATGTAGATTTGCAACATCGGGGGAATAAGCGTTAATTCGTAGAAGATCAATCAGGTATGTTAAGGTTATCTTTTCTTTCATTTTGGCATGATCTATGACAAGCGCGAAGCGTAATGATATCCATAATGAATCCACTCCTAGATGTAGGATATCCGAGTTCCTTGACTTCTTAAGTCCCGAAGGGGCATCCATAAGTTGTGCGATTTCATAACGATGTCTAATTCCCGAAGGAGACATTCTTAAGGTTTCCTTATTTCTATGCATTTTACATTTGATTTTTGAGTCTCGAAGGAGACAAATGAAAAGGGGAAGAAGTTCCCATTTTAAAGAAAAGGGAAGAAGTTCCCATTTTGAACTAAAAGTTGCTCCGAAGGGAGCCTTTTGATAGTTTTCAAAGATTTTCATGCATTTGCATATTTACATACATGCACAACATCATTTCATGGTGAAGGGGAAAAGGGCTAAGGCGTTATATACGCAAACCACCTGATCAGCTGGTATACGATGATTATGATGCCCGAAGGGGCTGCGAGCAGGGCGAAGGCATGCATTATATATTTGTATATATATATACATGCTCATCCTGTATCAAAAGTTCATATGCACATACATGTTTATCAGAGTTGGTTACAGGTACAGATTAAGTCTGTTACTCTTTTATCATCTGAGTCGAGATATATTGTTTCAGTTCTGCCTTACATACTCGGTACATTATTCTTACTGACGTCCCTTTGCCTCGGGGCACTGTGTTTCATGCCACACAAGTGTATACAGATGTCACACCCTTAATCCGATAGGGTGTGATGGGCACCCGACCCTTACCTAGGGCCGAGCGAACCCGCTGACTTTCGTAATACTCATAATCATACTGGGCCCGCAAAACATGACACAAGTACTTAATGAATTTTTTTTTTTTTTTGAAAACAAACATGCCTTTCATCTTTGTCAAATCAAATAAAGCTAGCATCGTATGAAATCTGTAAACATATGAAGTTCGTAACATAATGCAGAATAATACATCGGCTTACATAGCCGCTTATAAAATCGGCATATCATACACACGACAACGTACGCAAAGTCTCTACCATAACTTCGCATACCATACAAAAGCACTCGACTCGGCAAAGCCTCCGGAGGAAATGGAGCTCGCCAATCCGGTCGGAATATCTTTCGCTAACATCACCTACTCATCCGTATATACCTGCGCGGCATGAAACGCAGCCCCCAAAGAAAGGGGGTCAGTACGGAATATGTACTGAGCATGTAAAGCATGGCATACAGAAAACGAAGTCATAACCGAATAAGGAGTACAAAACATGAGCACAATAGCCAAAATACCAAAGTGCTTGCATCTGACATACAAATCATACCTAAGAGATACAACAGACAAATATGATAATCAGAATGCCAAAACTCTTCGCTTTCTTTTGAAAAACATTTCTGTCTCATACATACGGAAAATCAAACACATCATATGAGCTGACATTAACCGAATGCCGAGGAACGTACGGCCCGATCCATAAATAATACGATAATGTCGAGGAACGTACGGCCCGATTCATATATAATATAATAATGTCGAGGAACGTACGGCCCGATCCATATATAATATGATAATGCCGAGGAACGTACGGCCCGATCCATATATAATATAATAATGCCGAGGAACGTACGGCCCGATCCATATATAATATAATAATGCCGAGGAACGTACGGCTCGATCCATATATAATATAATAATGCCGAGGAACGTATGACCCGATCCACATATAATATAATAGTCATAAACATACCGTACCCAGCCCTCTAGTGAGGGACTCAGTAAATCAAATCATATCGTCATATTATCACATATCATATCACATATCGTATCGTATCATCAGATCATCACACATCATATCATATCACATGCGGTCCGTAATGGGACCCGACGGACAGAACGTGGTCGCCACTCCATCTGGGCGCCACAACACATCATACTTCGGAATATTGTATACCTCCGAACACATCATACTCCGTATCACATCATATATCATATGTTATATCCCGCATTTTTGTACATTGGGACATTCCGAGCAAGTTGCGAAAAGTTAAGGGCAAGGCCATTTTTCGGTTTTGTTTGAATGCGCAAGTCGCTTATAAATATTATTGTCATGGAATATTAAGGGAAAACTTGGAAATTGGAAATTATTATTAGTTCATGACTTCTTGAAGAAGCATTGTGGCCGTGGGCCCCATTTACATTTTGGTCAATTGTAGCAAGCCATGTAATGGAACATGTGTTCATCTTATAATTTGTAAGGGCCAAATATATATATGGACAAAGATGACAAGGCAAGCAAGACAATTAGTCATCTTTGATGACTTAAAGAAAATTCTAGAAAATTGGAAAAAAAAAGAAGAGAAAAGAGAGGCACATGACCGGCCATGTGCCTCTACTTATATATATATATATATGTGTGTGATGAAAATATAAGGCAAGCATTCATCATTCTTACTATAGAAAATTCATGAAGCTTAGAGAAGAGCCAAGAAAGGCCATTCGGCCAAGAGAGAAAAGAAAAAGAAGACCAAAAAATTTTTTCTTCAAAAATTATTTTCTTCATGTGTTTCAACCCCTTAGAAGGTGTATAACAACATGGAGGAGTTATTGGAATAAGCAAACCAATTATTTTTGCAAAATCCAACTCTAACCGAGGAGAAGGTTGAATGGGAAAGGTAAGGTATAATCTTTATTTTCATATGTTATATATGGTTTGTGGATGTTGTGGAGTGTGGAAATGTCTTACATTCCGTATTTTGTACCCTCGGGTAAGTCAAGGCAAGTGACACAAGTTGCTTATGGAAAATGTTAAAGTTGGAATATTAAGAAAGGCCAGGGGTAAATGTCATAACCCGCATTTTAGTATAATCGGATAATTCGAAACAATCGCGGGAAGACAATAAGCGAGGCCATATTTTATTTTGTTTGGCATATGAGTTGCTTATGAAAAATTTAGAAGCGGAATTAATGAGGAAGGTCAAGGGCATAAAAGGAAATTCGCAATATGACTCGTGGAAATATGGAGAAAGACGAAGGGCAAATTTGAAAGTTGGAAAAATGTTTCATGAACTACAAGAACTAGCCCAAAAAATAAGTGGGCTTGAAAGTTTTTTTTGGGAAATTTGAAGGCCCAACCGGCCATGTACATGGGTTAGGCCCATGATTAATTAACTCATGGGAATTAAATAGATGACTAAGTCATCTTTATCACAAAATTGTCTAGAGACTTCAAGAAAACAAAAGAAAGAAAAGAAGGAGAAAATCCAAGGGGCCATTCGGCCATAGCAAGAAATTCCAAGGAAAATTTATAGAATTCTTTCAAAAATTATTTTCTACCAAGTAGAGGGTGCACAACAAGGTGAAGTTGTTGTTGGAACAAGAAAGGTTCAAAATCATACAAGTTGCCAAGAGTTAGGCAAGTGAGAAGTTGAAGAAGAAAGGTAAATTCTAATCTTGTTTTATGTGTTATACATGGTTTATATGTGTTGTAGTATGCTAAAATGGATGAAATTCATGAAGGAAAGGAAATTAGTATGTGGCCGTGTATGTTCATATATGAATAAGAATCATATCTCAATTATTTTGTTTAGTGTTTGGTTGTTATGGTTGTGAATGATATGTGGAAGATGGAAGTTGAATGAATTTGGAAGAGAATGTAGTTGTGTATGCATGAAGTGTGGCCGTGAGTGTTGTGTATGTGTGTGGCCGTGAGGTTGTGCTATAGTATGGGAGTTAATGAGTTAATTTTTGTGTAGTGTTTTGGTTGTCGTTATATTGTGAATCCTATGCTGCTAATGAATGTCTAGGGGCCTTAGTGAAGTTGTTGTAGTGGAGACTTGTTTAGAAATTATACGAATGGAATGCAATGTTTCTTTGCATGCATGAAAGACAATATGATTAGTATGATGTTGATGGAGTATACATTATAAGGTTGTTATTGTGTTCATCGAAGTTGGAAGGCTTTGAAGAAAGTGGTAAATTGAGATTATGCGTCTTGAATGAAATATGTGGACCGCTAATGTAGTTATTGAATTATGTTAATAGTTTGGCCGGGTTTGAATTCCCGGATTGTGTTTGATGAGAATTTGACTAAATTGAATGTTGAGGATGGTATATTTACAGAGGAAGTCTTGCGAAATTTCGGTAGCCAAGTGGTTCCTTAAGATTCTAACTCTAAGTATACTAATGAGAGTTTTGGTAAACATGACCAATTCGCAGATTTTGACGAGATTGCAACGTAAATTTGAAGTAGCAAAAGGAGTGGAAAGAGGTATGTAAGGCTTCACCCTTCTTCCTATGGCATGTCTTAGACGTACTAAGGTGGATACGAGCCTCGGGGACCGTTCCTTTTCTCGAAATCCAAGATTGAAATTAATCACTATTCATTCAATGAAATTGAATTCGAATTGCGCAAAGTGTTGGAGAAATTTCCTAGACATCTAGAACCTATACAAATAGAACCCGATTACTCTAAGATTCTCATAAGGGACGCCATGAATTATAATATACGTAAATTTGATACGCCGCCTCAATTGGCCCGAGGTGGGCCCCTTTGTTCCCGGATTTTCTTTATTGTTCTATTTAACGTATTGTGAAGTAGAATCTAAAGGAAACTTTTGGGTTATTATTCTGACCACAAAATAATAGTTGTTTTAACTAGTTCATCGATTTCAAGACTTGTTTTCCTTTCTAAAAATTTGTAAATGTTTTCTAAAATATTTACTCTTCTCCAAATCAAAGTTTACAATTTTTTGAAAAAAATCTTTATGATTAAAATAACTACTATGATTCTATGATAGAAACGATGATACTGAAGATGGGGGGGGAACGTCTATGACATCACATGACATGATATGATATGATATGATATATGTATATGGAATATGTATATGTATATGGGGTGGGGGAAAAGGATACATGTATATGTGGGGAATGGGAAGGGATACATGTTTCATTGCCACCTGGTCAGCTGGCTTATCATCCCGGACGCGGGATATATGGGCGAGCCGATATATTCGGTGCTATGTGGGCGAGCCGACGTTGTTCGGTGCTATGCTATGCCATGATATGCTATGACACGCTATGCTATGCCATGATATGCTATGATACGCTATGCTATGCTATGATATGCTATGACACGCTATGCTATGCCATGGTATGCTATGATACGCTATGCTTTGCCATGGTATGCCATGACACGCTATGCTATGATATGACGTGCTATGACACCCTATGCTATGACCCGATAAGCCATGACACGATATGACACGACATGATATGATATGACACGATATGATCTCCTATGATATAGTACGACATGATATTATATGATAAGGTATGTCATAATACGCTCTTTATTTTCTGCGTCTATGATAAGAGATATCTTCCTCAGATAAGCACGCATAGTACCCGGCCTGAAAAGGGCCTTCCTATGTACAGGTTGTCTTCTTACTTCATTGTATATCCCCTGAACCTATGACTCGGTGATTCTTACTTGTGATTATACTTGCGTTGTTTACCTTCACGCCTTACATACTTGGTACACTATTTGTACTGACGTCCCTTCTTGTGGACGCTGCGTTCATGCCGCAGGTCGGCGGTAGACGGACCTGGTTTCTAGGAGTTCTATCAGCCGCAGATAGCAGCGCTCCAGTTGCTCCGGAGCCACAGTCTTTTGGTACTACTCTTGTATATGTATTCGGGCACGACAGTACTCGGCCTTTCCTATGTATATGTATACTATGTTAGAGGCTCGTAAATGACTATGGACGATAAATGTTTTGTGTTCTGATTGTCCTTGTCGCTGTATAATGTATTGTCAAAGCTTGCTGGTCTATGTATACTATTATGCTACTAATGTGTATGTCAAAAAAAAATGGAGCAGTTCATATGGCCCACTTAGTAATAAAGGTAATATGATAGACAAGGGGTGTCCGGTGCAAGTATCGGGCACTCGTCACGGCCCTAGTTGGGTCGTGACAGTAAAAAGGTAAATTTGCAAAACGACTCATGGAAATACGGAGAAAGGCTAGGGGCAAATTTGGAACTAAGGGAAATGTTTTTCATGAATCATAAGAAATTTCCTAGAAATTTCAAGAAAGTGGCCACTTGGCCGTGGACCCCACTTGCAATATTTGGCCAAATAGAATCAAGCCAAGCTTGGGGCAAAATGTTCAATTATTATTGGAAGGGACTATATGTATATATATGGGTGGAAAGATGATTTATTCATCTTAATTCTCTAGAATTTTCAAGGGCTTGGAAAGCAAGAAAGAGAGAGGAGAAAAACACCATGGCCATTCGGCCTTGAAGAAAAAGAAAAAAAAACCGAAGGAAAAAAAAAAGAAAGGAAAGAGAGGGAGAGTTTCCAACTTGTTCTTCATAGCCAAACCATTCCTTGAAGGGCTCTTAACATAGTAAGGTGTATTTGGAGCAAGGAAAACACAAGTCTTGGCAAGTCTTCAATTGCAAGCCAAGTGAAGAAGTAAGGAAAAAAGGTAAGGTTTACTTCTTTTCTTATATGTTATGGATGGTTGAGTATGTTGTGTGCATAAAAATGGATGAAATTCATGTGTTGGAAGTGTGTGTGTGTGTGGCCGTGACTTACAAGAGCAAGCCGTGTGTGTGTGTGTTGTGTTGTATGGTGTTATGTTGTGTGTTGGTTGTTGTTGTAATGTATGGAAAATATGGAAATCCATGAAAAACATGAATGTGGAGGGTTGGCCGAATAGTAGGTAGTGGAAGGGTGTGGTGAATTGATTTTATTTAGAATGGAAATTGTTGTTATGGTAGGTTCTATGATGTTAGAATAAAGATTTAATGGTTTGGAGGAATGAAAATTGGGTTGTTGTGATTGAATTTGAAAGAAGGAAAAATGTTGTTGTTGTTTCATAAATTGGAAGATATGGGTAAGTAGTATGTAGATGGTATTGTTGGAATATCATGTGAATTATATTGTATTGAGTTATATTGAATTGTATGGAATTGTATTGACTTGCATTGAAAAGAATTGAATTGAGTTGAATTAAATATAAGTGGCTTGTTGGTATTGTTGGTTGACGATTTGGCCGAGTTTCATTCTCGGATTTGTTGGGTGATAATATGGCCGAGTCGAATTCTCGGAGATGTTATATGTATAGGGGAGGTTCTGCCCAAATTTTGTTTATAGACAAGTATTGGTTAAGATTAACATTTGGTAATTGTGACCAAATTGTAGATTTTGGCGAACTTGGAGCTTGAGTTTGGAGACGTGTGCAAAGCGGAAAAGGTATGTGAAGTCCACCTCTCCTTCCCTTGGCATGTCCTAGATACTATAGGTCGAAATCCGACCCTCGGAAAAAGTCCTACCCCTCGGAAACGACACCTAAATTTATTCCTTTTCCATTCAATAGAATTGAATCCACAACTTGTGCTTTAAGGTAAAGGAATGTTCAAATGTCCGAAACCTTTATAAATGAAATCGAAATGCCTTGAAATCTTCGTGGATGACCCAATGGGACATAATGACCATGTTTTTATGTTCGTCACTCGAGTCTCGATGTACGTGCTTATCGGTTTCCATTACTTGTATCATAGAAGCTTTATAATTTTACTTTATGTTTGCTTGTGATGTTGCTATTCATTGCTAGTCTCGCCTTATAATGATTGTTCTTTCAAGGTGGGACGAAGCGACCATGGTTAGTCTATAAGGTAGTCGGGGGCTACCGACCTTACGTCACCCCGATAGACACATGACTTTCTTTGGGTTCTTATGCATGCTGCTTATATGATATGTACATGACATGTATATGATATGTATATAAAAATGGGGAGATTTGGGGAAGAGGACACATGTTGCGCTATAGACGCATTGCCACACAGTCGGGCGTAATTCCATCCGGACGCGGGATGCCGGACGCGGAACACATGTGGGTGAGCGGTGACTAGTTCTATTTTCACATGTATATGACAAGAAATGTTTTAAAAAAATATATAATAAGCAAGCATGACATCCGCCTGAAAGGCACTTACAGGTACAGATTATCCTTTTATCTCGTTATATGATCTTTGGTCCCATATGTTGTTATTGCTCACATGTAACATGCTTCATTGTACTATTTTCATGGCTTACATACTCGGTACACTGCTCGTACTGACCCCTCTTCTTCGGGGGCTGCGTCTCATGCCACGCAGGTCGACAGGTTGACGGGTTCGACTCCTAGGAGCTTTTCCGGTGTTGTATATCGAGAGGCGCTCCGGTTGTTCGAGAGCTTACGGTTCGGGTACTACTTTTGTGTATATATAAATGTAGACACAGCAAAGTCAGCTACTTGTAATTACATGTATCTTGTTAGAGGCTCGTAGACAGATATGTACAGTCAGATGTTTTATAGTTTAGTTGTCCTTGCCGCCGTGCAATATGCTAGCACAGTTGATCACTACTTGTTTATATGTATCTTTGCCATCGATGATGTGAAAAAAATTTTTGCTAGTGTTCATACGGCCCACTTAGTAATAAGAATAAGATGTATGACAAGGGGGTGCCCGGTAAAAGTATCGGGTACTCGTCGCGGCCCCTAGTTGGGTCGTGACAGAAGTGGTATTAGAGCGGTCGGTCCTAGGTGTTACACCTCGCATTTTTGCACATTTGGATAGTCCGAGTTAATGGCGGAACGTTAAGGACAAGGATAGTTTCCGGTTCTGTTGTAATGCGCAAGTCGTTCAAAAATATCATTGGAATGGAGCGTTAAGGATACACTCGGGATAAGGAGAAGCTGGAGGCTAAAGGTTGGAAGAAATGATTTCATGAAATGGCCAAAGGGCCAAAGTGGCCGTGGGCCCCACTTGCATGTTGGCCAATTGTCTTAAGCCAAAGAAGGGGACCATGTGTTTAGTTCATATTTGTAGAGGCATGTATGTGTATGTGTACAATTCATGGTCATGCAAGACTTTAATTCATTTTTTAGAAATCAAAGAAAATTCTAGAGAATTCAAGGAAATTGAAGAAAAATTTGGAGGGAAAAATAGGGGCACATGACCGGCCATGTGCCCCCTCATATATATATATGTATAAGGCTTGAAAAATAAGACAATTCCTCACCAAAAATTCTAGAGAGTTGGAGAAAGATGAAGAACAAGAGAAAGGAGGGGGTTCGGCCATGGGCTGGCCGAACTCAGCCCTTGGAAAACCTTGATAAAAAATTTTTCTCTTCTTGCTTTTCTACTAAATGGAAGGTTCCCTATCATGTGGAGTAGTTATTGGAAGGAGGAGATCACTTGTTTTGCAAAAAAAACAACTTAGCCGAGTGGTGGAAGAAGTGAAGGAACAAGGTATGGTTCAATCTTATTTTATATGCGTTATGTATGGTTTGTGGATGTGGTAGAGTGTGGAAATGAATGAAACTTATGAAGTTATGCATGTGTTGTGTGCAGCTGTGTAGGTGTAGTGTGTGTGTGTTATGTTGGAGTAAGAGATTAATTGTATTCAACATGTTTGTGTGTTGTTGTAGTGTGTAGAAAATGAATGAAATTCATTTGATTGTGTATGTTGGTGTTGGCCGTGAGTTGTATGTGGAATATAGGGCCGTATATATGTTGATGAATTATGGAGGAATGGTGAGCAAGTTTTATTTAGTATTTTGGTGGTTGTGTTATGAATGTTATGTTGCAAATAAAAGCTTAATGAACTTAGTAAAGTTTAGTAGTTGGAGGCTTGTTTTGGAAGATTATGTAAATGGAATATAATGTTCTTGCATATATGGAATACAATGATGTTAGTATGGTGTTGTTGGAATATAAATCACAGGATTGTTATTGTTGTTATTGAAGATGAAAAGTCTTGAAGGAAGTAGAATGTTAATTGAAATTGTTAATACAATTGTTGGAAATGTTGTTAGTTTGGCCGGGTTGTATTCCCGAGATTGTTGTTGATTGAATCGGCCAAGTTAAACTTGGTGGCATGGTATATTTACAGGGGAAAATCTTTGCCGAAATTTCGGTAGCCAAGTTTCATCCAAGAAACCAATTCAAATGCACCGATTCAACATTTGGTAGACATGACCAAATTGTGAATTTT
>NW_026727670.1:0-50137 GCF_029784015.1 Lycium ferocissimum
ACCGCGGATGAGTCGGTGATGCTAGCGAGAAGATGCTCCGGATTGGATTGGCGAGCTCCATTTCTCCGGAGTCCGCCGAGTCGAGTGCTTTGTATGGTGTTCGAAGTTATGATAGAGACTTTGCGAACGGTGTCGAGTGTATGATATGTCGGAGTACATTTTGTAAGCGGCTACGTAAGCCGGTGTGTTTGTATGTATTATGTTACTGATGTGTTTGGCAAGCGGCTATGTAAGCCGAAGTACTGTTATGCCTTATATTGCAGATTTCATTTGGCTTGAAAAAAAACGAAAGGCATGTTTGTTTTCTGCAAAATTTTCATATCGTGTGTATGTTATGTTTTGTGGGCCCAGTGCGGTCATGAGTGTTACGTTAGTCAGCGGGTTCGCTCGGCCCTAGGTAAGGGTCGGGTGCCCATCATACCCTACCGGAAATTGGGGTGTGACAGATATTTATACTTGAAGCATGCATATATTTACGGGGAAAAATAGGGATAAGGGCAGAGCGTTATGTACGCATATCCACCTGATCAGTTGGAGTCTGGCACATGATATCGTCCGGACGCGGGATGCCGGACGCGGGGTGTATATTATGGTTAAATGGATCGGCTGCCGACGCCGCAATATAATATATTCTTTTTTTTATGTATATGTGTATATATATACGAGTAAGGAAAGCTAAGAAAGTACAGCATTTGCCCAAGGGCACTTATAGGTACAGGCTATCCTCTTATCTCATCACAGATTCTATAATCCCACGGTATTGCCGTCCATACTTACGTTTTTGTTCGTATTATTATTATTATTCATGTCTTGCATACTCAGTACATTGCTCGTACTGACCCCTCCTCTTCGGGGGGCTGCGTTCATGCCGCGCAGGTACACCCAGACGGATCGAAGTTAATGTAAAAGATGTTCCAGCGAAAGTTGGCAAGCTCCATTTGGCACGGGTGAAGCGAGTCGAGTATACGTGCCGGATTCTGATTACGATTAGAGACTTTGCGGACGGAAGTCGTGGGTTTTGGGAGTCGGTTTGTATTATAATACAAGTTTGTACAGTGACATGTTTTACTTGATTTAAAAGCAATAAAAGTATGTTTTAGTAACCTTATTGTATACACCTGACTTAGAGGTTCAAAAAAAAAAATTTCAAGTACGTAGTAAGGGTTAGCGGGTTCGCTCGGCTCCGGTTACGGGGTCGGGTGCCCATCACACCCTAATCAAGATTGGGGTGTGACATATATCCATTTTTTTTCTTCCACGAATTCCATCTCTAGCTCGTTAACCACAATTTGATAAACTGTTGTACAAGGACATTCTTCGATCCCCATCGGAAGGAACTAGAGGCGACAGAAGCTGCCAGGCATCCTAGTACCGGATTCGCATAAGTTACCTAGATTTATTCTTGAGTTCCGAACGAACTATTTAAGTCACAATTACTTACTCGTATGCTTTGCACCCTTTCATCATGATCGCACTCGGTTATCGAGCATTATCGTCCGTCAACGTGGGCCTCCTTCTAAGACACAATATGGTTGGAATATATTTTAGCTCATTTATACGACTCGCGAATTTGTCGCTCATATATGCTTTTTCAAAGCAAGATTTTTTCCCAAATAAAAATACTACCTCTTACGGATGGCGTGGAAAGTATCTCTCAAAACTTTGATCCAACATAGTATACTACTCTTTCTTTACATGTTCTCATCCTTATTTCCGTTAACATATAATCTCTATCCCACACTTTCCTACGGAACATGGTAAGTCTCTTTCGTACCTTCAATAGCTCACTTTTCACTGCTTCACACTTTACCGTGTGTTCCAGTCACATAATTTGTGTCCTGTATTTGACCACTTCGCCATTAAGTTTTACTTATCTTCGTGGCCATCCTTATTAAGCTTTCTAACTATTCCACATATTCTAATTTCCATTGGGTTATCCTAATTTCCCGTTCATCTTATACATCTACATTTATGGAACCCTTAATGCACTTCCTGTGGGGGTCACCCATCCTCCGCATCTGCTCGGTCGTAGCACGCTTAACCTTGAAACTCGGTTGCAATATGATGCTCTACTGCCAGTATAATCGTGTCCGCTCTATCACATGACCTTTATTACATTATTTGGAACAAATTGAAGTCCTACAGATTTCGAGACTTTTTCCATAATTACTGTTTTACCCTTCTTATTCCACAATATTCATCTTTCGTTCTAAACTCCCAGATTCCCAATAATAACAGATATACCTTCGTCGTCATTACTTATAATTATTTCGGGTGTTGTCCTGTTTAGGTCTTCACCTACCACCCCTACATAATAATTCACCGCAAATTCGATTGTCGGTTGTCCTTAAATCCGCCAACAGGCTTTGCTGCTACTAAGCATTGAATGCGATTCGTCTCGATCTTTCAAGCGTTGCGTCTTTCCTATAATCATTTTTCACGGCATACCCAAATCCATAACTCTTCTAAACAAAGCGATCTCATTTTGTCTACTTACAATATTTTCTTTCCCCCTTTTTGACGTATCTAACCAAATATTCTAATTAACAATTTTAGCAAAATCTCTTTTTCCATTTTTACAATTCAAACTCTGTACATAGCAAATACCGACGATACCTCACAGAACGTACAATTATATGACGCATTCCCGCCATTCAAAGCTTCCAATTTCCGGTAGCGGAACAAATATATCAAAATTCATTTCTGTAACTTTCATGTCATCCCTTACTTTCTTCCATCGTATGTAAGGCCCACATATAGGAATTTCATCCTCCTATGACTTGGCTCTATCGCACGATCTAAGACAGAAAGAAGGTCAACAATCCCTAGATGCCCGTAGCCTCCGCGTTTATAGATGTGGCGCGCTTCACACCATAAACAGGACTCTACTGGACACGACTTTGCAGACAACCCATAGGACAGACCTGCTCTGATACCACTTTGTCACACCCTGATTTTTCTAGGGTGTGATGGGCACCCGACCCCATATGCGGAGCCGAGCGAACCCGCAGACTCTTATTACAGACATAATTCCTGAGACTCTTAATCAGACAAAATGACAAATACAACAAATATCTCGGAAATTTCTTTTGTAGTTTACAAATCAACAGAATGCAGTAATCATATGGAATCTACCGCAAAATACGGGATGACACGTATCGATTGATGGAGCCGGCTCACGACCGACATTCGAACCCACAACTCGTCCGCAAAGTCTCTAACGGATAACCGGAACATATAGCATACACACTTTGACTCGGCAAAGCCTCCGGAGCAAAAGGAGCTTGCCAATGCCGCTGGAACATCTTCTATCTTGTCTTCTAGTCATATGGGTATACCGCGCGGCATGAAACGCGGCCCCCGAAGAACGGGGTCGATGTACGGAATATGTACCGAGTTTGTAAAGCATAAAATATGATAAACGGAATCATAGCGACGGAGGATACGAACATAAATGCAATGGCCGGAGTATCGAAATGCTTACTCATAAAACATAGGCAAATGCATAACGAGAAAATATGCCATACCGGCCCCATTATGGGACTCGGCAAACAGAAAGTGGTCGCCCCCGACACTGGCGCCACAACATATCAGAACATATCAGAATGTGCACATATCATAGCATATCAGATGGCCATATCATATCATATCATATCATATCAAAGTGTACATGGCACAGCATACTCCACAACCCATGTACATGTATACCTGCCCCCTCACATCGAGGCACGGCGAACAATGCAGTGGAAAACGCTTGATAACATATCCTGGCCCGGGCTCAGTGAAGGAAGCATTGAGGCATCCACGAGCGGAGTAGTGAGAAACTAAATGCAATATAAAATGTACCACATACACAGATATCGGACGGAATAATCAAACGACATATCATGAAAAAAGGTCCGGACGAGGCACAGCACATACCTTTTGAAGGCCGCAGAGGATTCTTATCAAAATAGAACTTCAGGGGTCATTTATATATATCAAAATATAGAACTTATACAGAACTCGATAACATAACTTGGATAACAAATCATACGAAGGAATTGTACGATGATCAAAGTATATGACTTTCGGATGTCACGACGGATTATGTCAAAAATAATCTTTCTAAAATCGTTCTCATTTTTCAGAATATCTTTGTGAGACTCTTTAAAATAATTAAAATAATCATAAAGTAGTTAGAAAAATAGCCAAAAGTTTTCTTTGCATTCTACTCAAAACGAGTCAAATGAAATACTACGGAAAAACTCGGGAATAGCGGGCCCACCTCGGGTCAAATGAGGTGGTGTACACATAATACGTACTTTAGTTTTCACAATGTCACTTTTAAGAGTTTTAAGATAGTCAGATTCAGCTTGTGAAAAATCTAGATGTTTAAACATTTTTCCAACCGTTTACAAATTATTTAATTCAATTTTTGAATGGAAAAGGGTAAATTTGGACGTAGATTCCAAAGAGTAGAATCGTCCCCGAGTCCGAATTCAAACCTATTACATCTAGGACATGCCAAAAGAAGGAAGGGTGGAGCCTTACATACCTTTCTGCTTTTTACGCTTGCCAAAGTTCAAATCCCGTTTCGTCCAAAACCTACAAATGGTCACATTTACCAATTGCTATTCATAAGGCTTAAAGTTTCAATCTTAATCAATACTTGTCTATAAAAATTTGGGCAGCATCTCCCCTATACATACAAAATCCCCGAGATTCAAACTCGGCCCAAAACAACAACAACCATACCAACAACAATATAAACAACATCAACAATCGACTAGAAACGCATTCTAGCGCCAATAGTATTATTTCCCAAATAATGCAACAACTCCAAATCCAACTTTACACTTATAAGTCAATATCCATATTTTCATGTTCACATACTAGTTTAAGATCATTCAAACATAACTAAGAGCATTCCAAGCTATATATCCAATATTCAACAATTCCATCAATTTCCATATTCAATCCAAAATTCTCATACATGCAACGAAAGCATTCCAACGCATTTTCTACTTACTAATTCATCTCCAATAACAACAATCTACACTTTCTCAACTTCATTGTCTTAATATCATAAAATCGCATTAATATGACATAATTTCTCTACATTACATTTTCATGCCAACTTACCCCATATATGCTTCACTTACATTGTAATGATCACAACAACACAACTAACATGTTACACAAAATAAATCCATCACCATTCCACCCATATATAGGCCACGGCCAACATGCAATTTTCAACTTCATCCCATTTTCATTCAACTTTCATTTCCAATACAATTTCCATAATAACCACAACTAGAATACAACATAAAGTCCAACCTACTTCATTTATACACTAGCACATACACACGGCCACATATGCACACACACAAATACCATGCAAACTTCCATAATTTCATGCATTCTATCCATTTCCACATACTACAACACAAATGAATCCTTCATAACATATAAAAAAGGATTGAATCTTACCTTTTTCCTTCAACTTCTTTACTTGCCCCAAATGCGAAAACGACGAAACGAACGACTTATCTTCCGAAACAATTATACCACGTTGTAGAGGACCCTTGAATTAGTAGGAATACAACAAGAAAATAATTTTTGGGGACAAAATTTGAGGGGACCAAATTTGAAGACCATGGCCGAATGGCCATGGTTGTTGTTCTCCTTCTTTCTTTCTTTCTTTTTCTTGAAAACTCTAGAATAACAAATGGCCCCTTGTTTATTTAATTTGCAAACTTTGGCCCCTTCATGGGCTTGGCCCATTTTCTTTCTTTTTTCATTCTATGGCGGTTGGGCCTCTCACTGGGCTTTGCTTGTTCTTTTTTTTTCAAGCCCAATTACTTATTCCATTTGTTGGATAATTCATGAAACCATTTTTGTAATTCCAATTTTTCCCTTAGACTTTTCCAATATTTCCACATCCAAAATTTTCATAACCCACTTATGAACCAAACAATACCAATTCATTGCGTTGTCCTTAACTTGACACAATTATCCCAAACTATCCGAACGCGCAAAATACGGGGTATAACATCCTCCCCCCCTTTAGAACATTCATCCTCGAATGTTAAACTAGCCTTATAGGGGCTTACAAGTGTTTCTGGGGGAGTTCTCTTTGTACGGTTATCACACACAACTCGTGCACTACTCAACACAATCAAATAAGTGATTCTGATTATCCGTAGGTATAGGAACCAAGTGGGGGTACTTCTTTTTCATCTCGCCTGGAGTTTCTTAAGTCACCTTTCCTTACTACTATTCTGCCAAACAGTACCTTAATGGGAACCACATCCTTATCACACAGTTTTTCTTTCCTGCCAAACTAGGGCCGCCATTGGCCGTTCCCCGTAGGACGGCTCTTCTATTCCTTGAATGTTCCTCCACGGAGAAATATTATGAAGTCACAATGTATTTACGACGCATAGACACGCGGAACACTAGATGCATCGCTTCTCAATTAGATAGTAAATCTGATTCATAGAAAGCCTTGCCTACTTCACGAATGATCCGATAAAATCTAAGACATCTCGGCTATATTTTTCTCATAACCTCTCATGGGTGATATTTCCAAAAATGTCCCGTTACCAATCCGGAGTTCTAAGCGTCGACAACGATCACCTGTATATAATTTCTGTCAGCTCTGAGTCGCTAATGACTGTTCCCGAATGAGTTTCACATTATTGACTGCTCGATGGATTATGTCCAGACTACGTAACTTAACCTTGTCGCTATTAAACTAGTCAGTTAACGACGTACACCTCTAGCCATACAGAGCCTTATATAGTGTCTTCCGGATGCTGTTATTATCAACAACCTCAATAAGTGGCAAGTGTTTATTTCCACTTCTTCGGAAAACAATGACACAGGTTCGCAACTTATTATTAACATCTCAGTAACACGCTTAGCTTTGGCCGTCGGTTCAAGAGCGTACGTTGGTTTAAAACTTACTTGTATTCCTAATTTCTTCCGTATGAACTCCGCAGGTTAACCATATGCTGGGTATTTTGTTTGACATAATAGGCGTGGACCTTTACGAAATTTCATTACCTCCTTGAGGTATAATTCTACATAGTTCTGGTAATCTTGTTTAACCATTCCATAGTCTTCTTAATTTCATCTGTCTTTTTTTTTTTTTTTTTTGGCATTTACTTCATATCACTCCGATGTCTCTGATTCAAACTCTCTCACCTTCCCTTTTTCTGCGATTTTGCTCTTAATCTCCACTGCCACTGATTATATTGTAATCTCTACGAGAATATGCGAAAATATGCAATTTAACCCAAGAAGCACCTTAGCGTTTCTTTACTAACCTTTATGTTTTTCCCTTGACTTCTTCTTTTGTCTTACAATCAGTATTGGGGGAATCTTTACTTGATCTGGTCAAGTTCCGCTTACTTTTAGTACCCATTTCATTTTGGTAACACGGTCTAGACCATTTTCGCATTTCCTGTACCATATTCAAAATATCATAATCATACTGTTATTATTGGATCCTCACATTTCTTATCAATCATGTACTCACTTGGTTTGCTTATTGTGCAAATGTTCATGGGTTACATGACCATTCTTACATAATTTACAGAAAGTAGGTTCGACCTCAAACATAATCTCCCCTTTTTCTGACTCATTCTATCTTACATATCCCATTCGTACCAAAATGCGCTGGTTCTATTTGTCGTATTCCTTTCTCTTTTTACAAGCATCCACTACCTGGAATCATATTACTCACAACCTTCACCGACAATCCCTAGTACCACTTTAATTATCGTCTTGGCTCCCATTCGTTTGTTGTCGTTCGTAGTTCACCAACCGGTTTCAAAGATAGGATCTCGCAGAAAATTCAAGCGTTCACATTAAACGTGCCGCAATATCGCCTGATTTTCGTCTTACCTTTGCGTTTCTCTTATCCGCTTCCCCTTCGTGGTGCTCCCTATCATTGTCCATCTACTTTCCATCTCATGTCTCCATTTAAAATTTCCAAACTCATATGTTTCTTTTCGAATACATTTAACATACCATACCGTATCCATTTTTTTTTCCTTCTATAACTTAGATTACCCCGTATGAAATTCTAACACATTCGTGAAACGGTAAAGTTTCCTCCAATATCTTGTACAAAATCTAGTCCGATGGTTAGGGCTCAGGCAATATCGCTATTGTAACAATTGGTCAGAGCCACACTCTAATAATTCCCATTAGTGATTTAGTGTTCGGATAACGTCATTGTAGTAACAATATATCCAAATCGTATTGCATTCATTCCCGTCAAAAGTTAGTTAGTGCGCCTATTCGCTTCAAATTCTTCATTTCGTAACATTTGTATTTTGACGATAAATATTCCAAGCTTTCTGACAATACCATCTTCCTTCCCATAAGGTAGGTACCATCTACTTTTCCCAATAAACTTACAACATATCGGTATGTCACAAATTCTCAATGCTTGCTTCTTATGGTTTTATTTGCTTCCACGATAAGGTCATATATACGTAATATGTCGTATTTCCTTATGCTTCATGTTCTCTCACCCCTTCCATATACTCATTGTTAACTTACACTTTTACCCGAAGTCATACTAACTTCATCTTAGTAGTGGTCTCGTTTGATGACCTTTTGTCGCCCTACCTCTTTTGTCCATAACTATGTGTTTTCCATTTATCTCAAGTTCATAGTCAATCAATTATGCCCGTCTTGAGTGCTTTCATTGGTACTCTTCTTATTTCTTCATCTATATTGTTATAGCCCGTATTTCGTACGTTCGGACGTTGTGGGATAATGGTAAGAAATTAAGGTCAAGACTATGTTCAAAAATAATTTTAATGTCCGAGTTGTTAGGAATATTATTTATGGGTATTGGCATTGTGGGGATATTGAGAAAGGCTTAGGGCAAGAAGAGAAATTCGTAAAATGGGCCGTGGTAATATTGTGGAAGTCAAGGGGCAAAATGGTAATTTTATAAAGTTCAAGAAAAATTCATGAAGGGGCCATGTTGGCCGTGCACTATATGCCTTTATTTTAAGTAATGGAGGCTATTTGTAAATTTTAAAAATGTGGGGGCCAAAGCTTCTTCAAGAAGACAATTAGTCTTCTTTGATTAAGCTTAAAGAAGAATCAAGAAAAGAAAAGAAAAATCAAGAAAAAAGAAGAAAAGTCTAGAAAGGGAGAAAGAGAATACAAGGCCATACTTGAGGAACTTAAGTGCAAATATGAAAAGTGGTGGAGGATGTGCATATATATATATATTCATCTTTTAATTCAAGAAAGAAAGAAAAAAAAACAAGAAGAGAGGGAGTATAGTAGGCATTCGGCCATGGTGAAAAAAATTGGCCATGAGGAATTGATCAAGAAAATTATTTTCTTCTATGTTTTCTACCCTTTGGAAGATGCTAATCATCATGGAGCAATTGTTGAGGCAAGCCAAGCCTTTGTTCATGCAATTCCCCACTTAAGTCATGTTGAAGAACTAAGTGAGAAAGGTGAGTTTTAATCCTCTTTTAGATGTGTTATGGTGATTGTGAATGTTGTAGTATATGGAAATGGATGAAAAACATGGAAATATGCATGTTGTATGTTGGCGGAATATATGTGTTGTGTTGGAGTAAAGTGATGAATTGATATTATCTAGTAATTGATTATTAAGTTATGGATGTTTGGTACATATTGTAGAGTATAGAAACGGATGAAAATTTATGGAAATATGGAAGTTGTGGTTGTGGCCGTGTGGTGCATGGTGTAGGCCGTGTGTATGTGTATTGTATGTCTAGGAGTGATGAATCAATTTTAATTGATATGTTGATTGTTGTAATGTGTTGAAATGAATGGAAAATTATGGAACCTTGAATGTTGTGTGTGTAGCCGTGGGGGGCTGTTTTGGAGGGAGTATGATGAACAAATTATATGTAACGTTTGGTCGTTGTTTCTTGTGGATTATGTGGTAAAAATAAAGGTTTAATAACTTGTGTTGAAGATGTAGAACCATGTGGGCTGATTTGGAGTTCCATGTGATTTCAATATGTTTTCTTGAATTTGTGGAAGTGATGTTGCTAGCATGCGGATTGTTGATACAGTTTATGAAGTTGAAAGAAATAAATGCATTGTTGGTGTTCTTAAGACATTTGAAAGATTTGGGTTGGAAAGTCTTGAAAATGTTGTGAATTGATATTGTTATTATGATTGTTGGTTTGATTGTGGTTAGTTTGGCCGGGTTGTATTCCGGGATTGTTGTTGATTGAAATCGGCCGAGTTAAACTTGGTGGCATGGTATATTTATTGGGGAAGTCTTTGCCGAAATTTCGATAGACAAATGATTACTTTGAATTCTAACTTCTAGATGCTCAAATTGACAATTGGTAAATGTGACCAAATCATAGATTTTGGCGGATTTGCGACTTGGATTCGGAGTAGCGAAGGAGCGAGAAAGAGGTATGTAAGACTTCACCCTTCTTTCTATGGCATGTCTTAGACGTACTAAGTTGGATACGGGCCTCGGGGATCATTCCTTTTCTCGAAATCCAAGATTGAAATTCGCCACTATTCATTCGGAAGATTGAACTAGAAATGGTGCGAAATGTTGGAAAACTTCTTAGACCTTTAGAACTTGCATAAAAGAGACCCGATTACCTTAAAACTCTCATAAGCAATGTCATGAAACGTCTTACACGTAAATTGTGTACGCCGCCTCATTCGACCGAGGCGGGCCCACTATTCCCAAATCCCTTCTTATCGTTACATTAAGCTTATTTCCATGCTATAGCTAATAAAAGTTTTTGGTTATCGTTCCTACTATCAAATTAGTAGTGGTTTTAACTAAACTTTTGACTCCAATGCATGATTTTTTCCTTACAAAAAGTTTATAACGTTTTCCAAAATATTTCCTTTCTTTAAAAATCAAGTTTTACAATATTGAAAGTCTTAATGACTATTCTAAGGATTCTAAAGACCGGGAATTGTGCTTTATGACCCCGATTGATGTGTGAACCCGGCATACATACATATATATAATAACAGAACCAGAGCGCTATATAGGCGCTGATAAATATACATGGAATATAATAGTAGAACCGAGAGCGCTATAGACGGTAAATATATATGATATAAGTGTGTGCATGTGACAAAAAGAATCGAGCGCTATAGACGCTCGATATATATATATATATATGAATGAGACAGGCGCTATAGACGCCGATATTTATACTTGAAGCATGCATATATTTACGGGGAAAATAGGGATAAGGCGGAGCGTTATGTACGCATATCCACCGATCGGTTGGAGTCCGGCACATGATATCGTCCCGGACGCGGGATGCCGGACGCGGGGTGTGTATATTATGGTTAAATGGATCGGCCGCCGACGCCTCGCAATATAATATATTCTTTTTTTATGTATATGTGTATATATATACGAGTAAGGAAAGCTAAGAAAGTACAAAGATTTGCCCAAGGGCACTTATAGGTACGTGCTATCCTCTTATCTCATCACTGCATTCTATAATCCCACGGTATTGCCGTCCATACTTACGTTTTTGTTCGTATTATTATTATTATTCATGTCTTGCATACTCGGTACATTGCTCGTCGACCCCTCCTCTTCGGGGGCGCGTTCATGCCGCGCGGTACACCCGGACGGATCGAAGTTAATGTAAAAGATGTTCCGGCGAAGTTGGCAAGCTCCATTTGGCCCGGAGTGAAGCCGAGTCGAGTATACGTGCCGAGATTCCCACGATTACGGTTAGAGACTTTGCGGACGAGTCGTGGGTTTTGGGAGTCGGTTTGTATTATAATACAAGTTTGTACGGTGACATGTTTTACTTGATTTAAAAGCAATAAAAGTATGTTTTAGTAACCTTATTGTATACACTCGACTTAGAGGTTCAAAAAAAAAAAATTTCAAGTACGTAGTAAGGGTTAGCGGGTTCGCTCGGCCCGGTTACGGGGTCGGGTGCCCATCACACCCTAATCAAGATTGGGGTGTGACATATATCCATTTTTTTTCTTCCACGAATTCCATCTCTAGCTCGTTAACCACAATTTGATAAACTGTTGTACAAGGACATTCTTCAATCCCCATCAGAAGGAACTAGAGACTGACAGGAACTGCAGGGCATCCTAGTACTGGATCCGCATAAGTTACCTTCAGATTTATTCTTGAGTTCCGAACGAACTATTTAAGTCACAATTACTTACTCGTATGCTTTGCACCCTTTCATCATGATCGCACTCGGTTATCGAGCATTATCGCCCGTCAACGTGGGCCTCCTTCTAAGACACAATATGGTTGGAACATATTTTAGCTCATTTATACGACTCGCGAATTTGTCGCTCATATATGCTTTTTCAAAGCAAGATTTTTTCCCAAATAAAAATACTACCTCTTACGGATGGCGTGGAAAGTATCTCTCAAAACTTTGATCCAACATAGTATACTACTCTTTCTTTACATGTTCTCATCATTATTTCCGTTAACATATAATCTCTATCCCACACTTTCCTACGGAACATGGTAAGTCTCTTTCGTACCTTCAATAGCTCACTTTTCTGTTCACACTTTACCCGTGTGTTCCAGTCACATAATTTGTGTCCTGTATTTGACCACTTCGCCATTAAGCTTTACTTATCTTCGTGGCCATCCTTATTAAGCTTTCTAACTATTCCACATATTCTAATTTCCATTGGGTTATCCTGATTTCCCGTTCATCTTATACATCTACATTTATGGAACCCTTAATGCACTTCCGGGGGGGGGTCACCCATCCCAATTGCTGCGGTCGTAGCACGCTTAACCTTGAAACTCGGGTGCAATATGATGCTCTCTTGCCGGTATAATCGTGTCCGCTCTATCACATGACCTTTATTACATTATTTGGAACAAATTGAAGTCCTCGCATTTCGAGACTTTTTCCATAATTACTGTTTTACCCTTCTTATTCCACAATATTCATCTTTCGTTCTAAACTCCCAGATTCCCAATAATAACAGATATACCTTCGTCGTCATTACTTATAATTATTTCGGGTGTTGTCCTGTTTAGGTCTTCACCTACCACCCCTACATAATAATTCACCGCAAATTCGATTGTCGGTTGTCCTTAAATCCGCCAACAGGCTTTGCTGCTACTAAGCATTGAATGCGATTCGTCTCGATCTTTCAAACTGTTAACTGTCTTTCCTATAATCATTTTTCACGGCATACCCAAATCCATAACTCTTCTAAACAGCGCATCTCATTTACTGTCTACTTACAATATTTTCTTTCCCCCTTTTTGACGTATCTAACCAAATATTCTAATTAACAATTTTAGCAAAATCTCTTTTTCCATTTTTACAATTCAAACTCTGTACATAGCAAATACGACGATACCTCACGTAACGTACAATTATATGACGCATTCCCGCCATTCAAAGCTTCCAATTTCCGGTAGCGGAACAAATATATCAAAATTCATTTTACGTAACTTTCATGTCATCCCTTACTTTCTTCCATCGTATGTAGGGCCCACATATAGGAATTTCATCCTCCTATGACTTGGCTCTATCGCACGATCTAAGACGAAAAAGAAGGTCAACAATCCCTAGATGCCCGTAGCCTCACTTGTTTATAGATGTGGCGCGCTTCACACCATAAACAGGACTCGCTTGGACACGACTTTGCGACAACCCATAGGACGGACACCTCGATGCCACTTTGTCACACCCCGATTTTTCTAGGGTGTGATGGGCACCCGACCCCATATGCGGAGCCGAGCGAACCGCGGACTCTTATTACGTACATAATTCACCGAGACTCTTAATCAGACAAAATGACAAATACAACAAATATCTCGGAAATTTCTTTTGTAGTTTACAAATCAACAGAATCTGTAATCATATGGAATCTACTGCAAAATACAGGATGACACGTCGGCTGATGGAGCCGCTCACGACTGACATTCAGAACCCACAACTCTGTCTGCAAAGTCTCTAACAGATAACCAGAACATATAGCATACACACTTTGACTCGGCAGCACTCCAGGAGCAAAAGGAGCTTGCCAATGCCGCTGGAACATCTTCTATACTGTCTTCTAGTCATATGGGTATACTCGCGTGGCATGAAACGCAGCCCCCGAAGAATGGGGGTCGATGCGGAATATGTACCGAGTTTGTAAAGCATAAAATATGATAAACGAATCATAGCGAACAGAGGATACGGAACATAAATGCAATGGCCGGAGTATCGAAATGCTTACTCATAAAACATAGGCAAATGCATAACGAGAAAATATGCCATAGCCGGCCCCATTATGGGACTCGGCAAACGAGAAAGTGGTCGCTCGACACCGGCGCCACAACATATCGAACATATCGGAATGTGCACATAGCATAGCATATCGGATGGCCATATCATATCATATCATATCAAAGTGTACATGGCACGACGATACTCCACAACCCATGTACATGTATACCTGCCCCCTCACATCGAGGCACGGCGAACAATGCAGTGGAAAACGCTTGATAACATATCCTGGCCCGGGCTCGGTGAAGGAAGCATTGAGGCATCCACGAGCGGAGTAGTGAGAAACTAAATGCAATATAAAATGTACCACATACACAGATATCGGACGGAATAATCAAACGACATATCATGAAAAAAGGTCGGACGAGGCACAGCACATACCTTTTGAAGGCCGCAGAGGATTCTTATCAAAATAGAACTTCAGGGGTCATTTATATATATCAAAATATAGAACTTATACAGAACTCGATAACATAACTTGGATAACAAATCATACGAAGGGAATTGTACGATGATCAAAGTATATGACTTTCGGATGTCACGACGGATTATGTCAAAAATAATCTTTCTAAAATCGTTCTCATTTTTCAGAATATACTGTGAGACTCTTTAAAATAATTAAAACGGCTGTCATAAAGTAGTTAGAAAAATAGCCAAAAGTTTTCTTTTGCATTCTACTCAAAACGAGTCAAATGAAATACTACGGAAAAACTCGGGAATAGCGGGCCCACCTCGGGTCAAATGAGGTGGTGTACACATAATACGTACTTTAGTTTTCACAATGTCACTTTTAAGAGTTTTAAGATAGTCGATTGCCTTGTGAAAAATCTAGATGTTTAAACAGCTTTTTCACCGTTTACAAATTATTTAATTCAATTTTACTGAATGGAAAAGGGGTAAATTTGGACGTAGATTCCAAAGAGTAGAATCGTCCCCGAGGTCCGACTTCAAACCTATTACATCTAGGACATGCCAAAAGAAGGAAGGGTGGAGCCTTACATACCTTTCTCGCCCTTTACGCTTGCCAAAGTTCAAATCGTTTCGTCCAAAACCTACAAATGGTCACATTTACCAATTGCTATTCATAAGGCTTAAAGTTTCAATCTTAATCAATACTTGTCTATAAAAATTTGAGCATCTCCCCCTATACATACAAAATCCCCGAGATTCAAACTCGGCCCAAAACAACAACAACCATACCAACAACAATATAAACAACATCAACAATCGACTAGAAACGCATTCTAGCGCCAATAGTATTATTTCCCAAATAATGCAACAACTCCAAATCCAACTTTACACTTATAAGTCAATATCCATATTTTCATGTTCACATACTAGTTTAAGATCATTCAAACATAACTAAGAGCATTCCAAGCTATATATCCAAAGTATTCAACAATTCCATCAATTTCCATATTCAATCCAAAATTCTCATACATGCAACGAAAGCATTCCAACGCATTTTCTACTTACTAATTCATCTCCAATAACAACAATCTACACTTTCTCAACTTCATTGTCTTAATATCATAAAATCGCATTAATATGACATAATTTCTCTACATTCCATTTTCATGCCAACTTACCCCATATATGCTTCACTTACATTGTAATGATCACAACAACACAACTAACATGTTACACAAAATAAATCCATCACCATTCCACCCATATATAGGCCACGGCCAACATGCAATTTTCAACTTCATCCCATTTTCATTCAACTTTCATTTCCAATACAATTTCCATAATAACCACAACTAGAATACAACATAAAGTCCAACCTACTTCATTTATACACTAGCACATACACACGGCCACATATGCACACACACAAATACCATGCAAACTTCCATAATTTCATGCATTCTATCCATTTCCACATACTACAACACAAATGAATCCTTCATAACATATAAAAAAGGATTGAATCTTACCTTTTTCCTTCAACTTCTTTACTTGCCCCAAATGCGAAAACGACGAAACGAACGACTTATCTTCCGAAACAATTATACCACGTTGTAGAGGACCCTTGAATTAGTAGGAATACAACAAGAAAATAATTTTTGGGGACAAAATTTGAGGGACCAAATTTGAAGACCATGGCCGAATGGCCATGGTTGTTGTTCTCCTTCTTCTTTCTTTTTTTTTTTCTTGAAAACTCTAGAATAACAAATGGCCCCTTGTTTATTTAATTTGCAAACTTTGGCCCTTCATGGGCTTGGCCCATTTTCTTTCTTTTTTTCATTCTATGGCCGGTTGGGCCTCTCACCTCACTTGGGCTTTGCTTGTTCTTTTTTTTTCAAGCCCAATTACTTATTCCATTTATTGGATAATTCATGAAACCATTTTTGTAATTCCAATTTTGCCCTTAGCCTTTTCCAATATTTTCACATCCAAAATTTTCATAACCAACTTATGAACCAAACAATACCAATTCATTGTGTTGTCTTTAACTTGACACAATTATCACCGCCAGCAGTAGTAGAGGAAAGTGAGTCCCGCAGTGCGGCTCGATCTCGGTCCTCCCGTTCGGTACCTATTTTAGAGGAGCGTGAGGGAGCCTCGGCCCCGGCTTCGGCGCACCTAGGCATCCTCCTTTGGATGCTTGTGCCAAGATGTAAAAGAGGCCATTCATTTTCTTACTCAATTGGTTGCTGCCCAGACTCAGCGGCAAAGTACAGGGCAAGGTGATAGGGCTGTTAGTGCAAGGGCCCGTGATTTCATTAGCTTGAACCCTCCGAAATTCTTTGGATCAAAGCCGAATGAAGACCCTCAGAATTTCATTGATGGTATGTTGAGGACGCTTCGGTTGATACATGCTTCGGACACCGAATCGGTGGAGTTAGCGTCCTATAGATTGAGGGATGTTACGGTTCATTGGTATACGATTTGGATGGCTTCACGGGGAGCCAATGCACCTCCTCCGGTATGGCAAGAATTTGTAGATGTTTTTCTCCGACATTATTTGCCTCGTAAGTTCGGCGAGCTAGGCGGCAAGTTCTTGAATTTGAGGCAAGGAAGCATGAGTGCTCTAGAGTATAGTCTCCGCTTCAATTCTCGACCGGGTATGCTTCGGCCATGGTAGCGGATATGGGTGACCGAGTGCACCGGTTTGTGAAAGGCCTAGGGCCACATTTGATGGATAGGTGCTTGACTGCGTCCCTTCAGGACAATATGGACATTTCACGCATCCAAGCCCATGCTCAGAATTTAGAAGAAAGCCTACAACAATAAAGAAGTGAGCGTGAGCATGATAGAGGGCCTAACAAGAGGGCTAGACCTTCGAGTCCAATGAGTGAGTATAGAGGCAGGCACAGATAGCAGTTTTTGAGGCATTCGGGCCATTCTATGACTAGTGCGCCTCCACGGTTTTCAGGCCAAAGATTTGATAGATCTACTTATCCCGAGCTGAGTCAGAGCTTATCGTGATCTCAGTTCGGAGGTGATTCGGGTCAGGCGAGGCCACCCGTACCACGATGTTCCCAGTGTGGGAAGTTACATTAGGGTCAGTGCCGATTGGGTTCAGAGGTTTGCTATTCATGTAGTCGGCCAGGCCATATTATGCGTGATTGCCCCTCAGTTGGTGGTAGAGGTAGGACCCGGCCTCTCGTGGTCGATAGCTCCATCTTCATCATCTATACGCCATGGGGCCGAGGTTCACACGTGCCGATCGGCCGTTGTAGGCGAGAGGGAGAGTCCCAGGTTCTAGCGGTCCTCGGCATTGTATCTATGCTTTGGGGGACGCCAAGATCTTGAGTCTTCTCCTGATGTTGTCACATGTATATTATTGGTATTTTCTCATGATGTATATGCTTTGATAGATTCGGGCTCCACGTTGTCATATGTTACTCCGTATATTGCGGGTCGATTTAGAGTTAAACCGGAGTTGATCAAACCCTTTGAGGTGTCTACACCTGTTCTTTGAATCGATAATAGCTAGCCGAGTATATAAAAATTGTGTAATTGTGATTTTTGATCATCGTACTATGATTGAATTGCATGAGTTAAAAATGGTGGATTTTGATGTTATTATGGGCATGGATTGGTTGGCCTCTTGCTACGCCAATGTTGATTGTAGAGTGAGAATGGTTCGTTTCCAATTTTCGTGAGAACTGTTTTAGAATGGAAAGAAATCTTGCGTCACCAAAAGGTAGGTTTATTTCCTATCTAAAGGCAAGGATAATGATCACAAAAGGTTGCATTTATCATTTAGTTTGGGTTCAAGATGTAGAAGCTGAACCGCCGACTCTTCAGTCAGTTCCCGTAGTGAATAAGTTTCCAGATGTGTTCCGGAAGAGCTTCCGGAGCCTTCCTCCCGGCGGTGAGATTGATTTTGCTATTGATGTGTTGCCGGTCTCAAGCCTATATCTATTCCTCCTTATAGAATGGCTCCTGCAGAATTAAAAGAGTTGAAGGAGCAATTGAAAGACTTGCTTGAGAAGGGCTTTATTAGGCCACGGGGAGCACCCGTGTTGTTTGTTCAAAAGAAAGATGGCTCCTTGAAAATGTGCATTGATTATCAGCAATTAAATAAGGTGACGATTAAGAATAAGTATCCTCTTCCGAGGATTGATGACTTGTTTGACCAATTACAAGGTGCCAAATGGTTTTCAAAGATAGATTTGAGATCTAGGTATCATCAAGTGAGAGTTAGGGAGAAAGATATCCCTAAGACAGCCTTCAGAACAAGATATGACCATTTTGAGTTCCGGGTGATGTCATTTGGGCTAACTAATGCACCGGCAGTATTTATGGATTTGATGAATGATGTGTTCAGGCCCTTCCTAGATTTATTTGTGATTGTATTCATCAATGACATCTTGGTGTATTCTAGATCCGAAGTAGAACATGCAGATCATTTGCGTACGTTTCGAGAATTCTTCGAACCGAGATTTGTTTGCAAAATTTTCTAAGTGTGAGTTTTGGTTGAACTCGGTGAACATTTCTAGGGCACATTGTTTCGGCCGATGGTATCCGGGTAGACGACCAAAAGATTGAGGCCGTGAAGACTTAGCCAAGGCCCACAACTCCTATGGAGGTTCGTAGCGTTACGGGCTTAGCGGGATATTACGGGGAGATTTGTTGAGGGTTTCTCTTCTATTTACGCACCACTCACAAAGCCGACCGGAAATCGCCTAAGTATTGATGGACGGATGCTTGTGAGCGTAGTTTCCAAGAGCTAAAAGATAGATTGACTTCTCGCAGTCCTGACACTTCCAGAGGGATTGAAGGGTTATGTTGTATATTGCGATGCTTCAGGCGTTGGGCTAGGCTGTGTATTGATGCAACATGGCAAGGTGATTGCGTATGCTTCAAGGCAATTACGAAAACTTGAGAAAAATTATCCAACTCATGATCTAGAATTGGATCACATTGATTCATAAATTAAAGATGTGGAGACATTACTTGTATGGTGTTCATGTGGATATTTACACGGATCATAAGAGCCTTCGATATCTTCAAGAAAGAGTTGAATTTGCGGCAACGACGATGATCTGAGTTGCTAAAGGATTATGATGTCGATATTACGTATCATCCGGAAAGGCAAATGTTGTGGCCGATGCTCTTAGCCGTAGATCTATGGGAAGTTTGTGTGATGTACGACTAGAGAAAAGAGAGAAATGGCTCGTGAGCTCCAAATAGCTAGCTATCCTAGGAGTTCGAGTAGTGGACTCGAATTATCAAGGGAACGCCATTCAGAATTCAGCAGTTTCGTCGGTAGTAGTGGAAGTGAAGGAGCGATAATACGAAGAGTCCATGCTAATGCATTATAGAGATACACTCCCTCAGAAGGAGGATTCATCATTTGAGATTGCAGGAGACGGAGTTCTCCGATGTCGAGGCATATTATGTGTTCCTGATGTGGCAGGTTTACGCCACCAAATATTGAGAGAAGCTCATTGTTCCCGTTATTCTGTCTACCCCGGAGCAACAAAAATGTATCATGATCTTACATCCGTATATTGGTGGAATGGGATTATTTTATACATTGGAATAATCCGGATTAATTGTGATAAGTTAGGGACCAAACCATTTCGGGATGCAAAGTCGAGACTTTTGACCTTCGATTTTATTTTGAGACATAAGTTGTGCATGAATTTGTGTGGCATGGAACAATTAGAAAATTTGGGACCAAAATGGAATTTGTGAAACTTGAAAATCATGCATTTTTCTGGTCTTGGCCGTGTGGCTTGAGTTGGCCCACACAAATTGTGGACAATTTTAATTGGTCCAACACATGTGTGGGCCAAGGGACACTTGTGATAATATTCATATAAGCTTAAAAGATGACAACTAGTCATCTCATTCTCATCCAACACTTAGAAAAAAAAAATAGAAGTTGAAGAACTCCTCAAGAGGAGGCTCTCAAGCCAAAGAGGGAGAAAACCAGGTCAATTCTAGCCATCCCAAAATTATTTCTTTGATGCAAACCCACTATTTTGAGGTCCCTAAGTAGCGTGGAAGTGTTGTTCGGTCATCCAACCAGTTTTCATTATTGCAAACCCTAGGAAAATTGTGGAGTTGCAGAAAAAAGGTAAGAATTGATTATGTTTTATGTGTTATAAAGGTTGTATGCATGTTGTAGTATGTTAAAATGGATGAAAATCATGAAATATAGTAAGTTGGAATTGAGGTTGTGTGCATGAGTGTTTAGCCGTGAAGGTGTGTGTGTGTTGTGTTGTGTTGAAGTGATGAATTAAGTTCTATGTAGTATGTTGATTGTTGTAGTAGAGTGAAGAAATGAATGAGAATCATCTATATATGTATGGTGGGAGGTGTTGGCCGAATATAGGCCATTTATGTGACAAGAAATGAATTAATATCGCTTAATGTTTTAGTCGTCGTCGTTATGAATTCTATGTTGGAAATGAATGTTTAATGACTCAAATTGATGTTGTAATTGTATGCGGACTGATTTGGAGGTTATTGTACATTTAATGTAATTTGTATATTGATGAGAATAGCATTGTTAGAATGTGAATTGTGGATGCAAATCATGATTTGGAAATGAGGAATGTGTTATAGCGAGGTTCTCGGGTTTGGGGACTGATTTCGGGTAGATTGGAACAATTGTTGGATTGTTGGAAATGTTGTATGAATTGCTTAGAATGTCTTTAAATATTGTTGGTATGGGTTCGGGTTAGTATTTGAATGTATAAGCGTCGATGTTGGCTTGAAGGTAAGCCGTTGAATTGAATATTATGAATGTTGTTGAATGATGAAAAAGAGAGTTATTAATGTTGTATTGCCTTTCGGATTGATTATTAATGTTGCTAGGTTTGGTTGTTGTTGTTGTTGTTGTTGATTTGGCCGAGTTAAATTCTCGGGTTGGCCTATTTATTAGGGAAATGCTGCCCAAATTTCTGTAGAATTAAGGGCTAAATTGGAATTAAATGCCCAAATGCCTCTAGCTAATGTTTGAAATATTATAACTTGTTTGTAGATCTTGGGCAGCCCGAGACGTAGGTTGGATTTATCTTGAGTTTGAGCTAGCGTTGGAGAGCGTTTGAGGTATGTAAAGCTCCATTCTTTCTTCTTTGGCATGCCTTAGTTACAAATAGGCTATGACACGAGCCTCGAGGAAATTCTATTCTCGCAATCCGAGCATGTTTATGACTCCTATTCGTTTCTTGGAAATTCGTATGTTGATATGATGAAATATTGGCCTTCATGCCTTTGAAATATTTGATTTTCAACTTTTGTACAAAAAGTTTGGCTTTTAAAAGTTCCGTAACTACGAACGCTCGTATCTTTCACGGAAAGGCTCGGATTGCCTCGATATGCTCGTAGGAGATTGTATGATGTATGATAAGTATGTTTTTCATAGGCGGGCCCGACTCGGGTCAACACCCGTCCGTGGGCCCCGCGACTCTTCTTTTTGTAATCCTGAAGACTTTTGACAAAATATGATATGACTAATATCCCGATTTTAAGTATGGTCATTTTACTTATCATTTGAGTCTATGATAATGATTTTATGCATATGGTTACTCACGACTCCGTTCGTGCATTCTGTTATATCTTTCGCCGAGTCCCGGCCGGTTTCGTTGTCGTGCGCACTTTGTTATACTCCGGTGTTATGTCGTGATTATGGTTCGCCGAGCCCCTCGCTCGAGGGCCGGTTCCGCTTATATTTGGTGTTATGCCGTGTATGGCGTTATGCCGTGTATGATATATGACGGGGATACGGAGATTTGAAACTTTCTGGTGTTATGTTGTGTTATGGCGCCATCGACAGGCGGGCGACCATATTTCCTGTGCCCTATGCATGATTTATATTTTAAAGTAAACATTTTGATATTTTGGAAATGCATTTATCTTTTCGTACCTCTATTTCGATTACGACTCGTATTTGTATACTACATTTTCTCGCTTTGCATACTCGCACATATTTCGTACCGACCCCTTTCTTCGGGGCCGCGTTTCATGCCCGCAGTACGTACGCACGCTTGGTGATCCACCCGTTTAGGACACCCTCTTCTCGTCGTTTGGAGTGCTCCCCTTATTCCGGAGCCACATTTTGGTATATATTCGTTCGTTGCATTTGTATATATTTGTTGTGGGCACGGCGGGGCCCCGTCCCGTCATATGATTCCGTTTGTCCGTTTAGAGGTCCGTGGACATGTATGTGGGTTATGCCCATTCCGTACGTTGTGTTTGTATGTTATATGTTCTGGGCGATCCCATTCGCCGTGGCAGCCTCGTCGGCTTGCATTTGTATATGTTTTGGGCCGTTGCGCCATTTGATAGCCTTGTCGGCTTTTGATATATATACGGTTGTGTTTGAGATGTGTTTGAGACAGTTTGATATAATCTGAGACAGCGTTTGATATTTGTGTCCGTATAAGCTATCTGTGCGACTCGGATTAGTGATTGTGTTTGGGTGCCCACTCGGGCACTAGTCACGGCCACGGGTTGGGTCGTGATGAAGTGGTATCGAGCGGTTCGTCCCTCGGAATGTCTACGCGCACCGTGTCTAGTAGAGTCTTGTTTATCGGTGTGTTGTGCACCACATCTATAAGCAGAAGCTACTGGACATTTAGGATGTTATCTTTCTTCGATCTTAGATCGTGCGATAGAGCCGTGTTATCAGATGACTCTTTTCGACGAAATGTTATGTTTTCGCCGATGCCTCCGAGGAAGGCCACGCCGCCCCCGAAGGGCAAGTCTACGCCGGGCAGTGAGACCGCCCGAGCCCGGATGACTACTAGGCTCGTGCCCGATTGAGCCGATATTGTGCCTCCGACGGCTAGTTCGCTACGCCGCCGCATCGGAGGGATTTGGAGCAGCCCACACCGCAAAGACGGGGGGGCGGCTCCACCGCCGCCTCCCCGCGCACCGCACCGTACCTCCGCCCCCCGAGCCCGGGGCGGATGACGGGACCCCGCGAGAGGCGCCCGCTATTGACTCGATTGGTAGCGGGGCGGTGTCCACGTACGGAGCAGGGATGATCGTGTAGACAGCGCGCGATAGTCGCAGGGCCCGTGATTTTCACTTTGTGGGCCACCGCAGTTTTTCGGGTCAAAGCCCGCAGAGGACCCTCATGAGTTCATCCGACGATGCAGCGCACCGCGATTGATTAGTGCTTCCGAGACAGCAGTCGGTTGAGATGGCGTCATACCGGTTGCACGATGTAGCGGCTAATTGGTATGAGTCGTGGATGCCGTCCGAGGCGAGGGTGCCCCTCCGCCCGTACGGGGCGAGTTTACTGCGAGGCCTTCCGGCCCATTTTCTACCTCCCGAGGTGAGGCGAGCCGTAGTAGACGATTCCCCGCTCGTTGAGGCAGAGGGTGGTGCTCCGGGAGTACGCTTAGAGTTCGATTCGCCGGCCAGATATGCGCCCGCATATGTAGTCGACATGACCGACCGGATGCACCGATATATAGTGGGGCCGGGACCAAGACTTCGTTGACAGCTGCTTGGTGTTGGCGGCCCAGCCCGGTATGGATATTGCCCGTATACAGGCCCATGCCCAGGGCATGGAGGACAGACGCAGAGGGCGCCAGCCTGATAGGGTTGATGATAGGGGCCAGCCCAAGAGGGCTAGATCATCTGGGTATTCTGGGGATTTTCGAGGCAGGCACTCGCCACAGAAGAGAGCAGATATCCTCCCCGCCAAGACGGGCACACCCCCGCAGCTTCACCTACAGGAGATCGAGGGTGCAGATATTCGGGGTGCCGCAGCTCCGGTGTTTTCGTGCCCGCGCTGGACGCAGGCTCCAAAGAGCCGACGAGACCACCCGTACCTCCGTGTTCCCACCGTGGGAGACAAGACTCGGGAGAGTGTTTTCGTGCCACCGGTGCGTGCTTTACTTGTGGCCGTCGTGGCCATCCGATGAGAGATTGTCCGGTTAGAGGTGGCGCAAGGGGCAAGCAGCCTCGCCCACCGGGTCCGCCGGTGGTTCATCTTCATCCTCGCAGCTATGCGCGCCCGCGGGGCGAGGTACACCGCCGCCGGGCCGAGGCAGGGGTCGTGGTGGAGTTCGGTTCTAGCGGTCCTTCGAACCGCATTTATGCATTAGCCGCCCGACAGACCTGGTGAGGCGTCGCCAATGTTGTCACTGTGTATATTATCGGTTTTCTCTCGAGACGTGTATGCACCGATTGATCCCGGTTCTACATTATCATATATTTCTCCCCTTGTTGCTAATAAAATTGGGATAGAATCCGAGCCGATAGAGCCCTTTTGAGGTAGCTACACCCGCAGGGGATTCGTTATAGCCGGGCCGTATTTATAGAGATTGTTCAGTGATTATCTGTGGCCGCTGTACTAAGGCCGATTTGGTAGAGTTAGATATGACTGAGTTCGACGTGATTATGGGTATGGATTGGCTAGCTTCTTGTTATGCTAATGTTGATTGTCAAAAGAAGATAGTCCGTTTCCAATTTGGGAGGGAACCGCTTATAGAGGCGGTGTAATACAAAGATCGCCGAGGGGTAAGTTTATTTCATACCTCAAGGCAAGAAAAATGATCAGAAAAGGCTATATTTATCATCTGGTCCGTGTTCATGATTTAGAGGCAGAGGCACCGACTCTTCGCCTCCCCGTGGTTAATGAGTTTTAGATGTATTCCCGTATGAGCTTGTGTCTTCCCCCGAGCGGGAGATAGAGTTTGCTATTGATTTGTTGCCGATACTCACCCTATCTCTATTCCTCCGTACGTAATGGCACCCGTTAATTGAAAGAATTGAAAGAGCAAATTTCGAGAGATTTATTAGAGAAGGGCTTTATTAGGCCCAAGACATCACCCCGGGGAGCGCCGTATTATTTGTGAGAAAGAAGGATGGATCGCCGCGGATGTGCATTGATTACCGGCAGCACTCGAATAAGGTAACCATCAAGAATAAATATCCCCTCCCCAGGATTGATGATTTGTTTGATCCGCGTGTGGTGCTGTGTGTTTTCGAAGATAGACTCGCGGTCGCTATCATCGTGCACGGTACGAGAGGCCGATATTCCCAAGACAACATTCAGACCCGATATGGGCACTATGAATTCGAGTGATGTCTTTTGGGCCGACAAATGCCCCAAAGCCAGTATTTATGGACCCGATGAATCGGGTATTCGACCGTTCTTAGACATGTTCGTGATTGTATTTATTGATGACATCTCGGTTTATTCTCGATCGGCGTAACATGCATCATTTGAGGACGGTACTTGGCACACTTCGGCACCGAAATTATATGCTAAATTTTCTAAGTGTGAATTCGGTCGACTTCAATGGCATTTCGGGGCATATTATCGGAGCCGATGGCATCCGGTGGATACCCGTAAGATTGAGGCCGTAAAGAATTGGCCTAGACCTACGACGCCGACCGAGGTGCGTAGCTTTCGGGATTGGCCGGTTATTACAGGAGATTCGTAGAGAAATTTGCTTCGATTTCGCGCCTTTGACAAGGCCGACTCGTAAGGGAGCAAAGTTCCGTGGTCCGATGCTTGCGAGCGTAGCTTCCGCTTGCCGAAAGAGAAGTTGACTACGCTCCGCCCCGACTCTTCCCGAGGGTCCGGATGGGTATGTGATTTATTGTGATGCCTCCGGTATTGGTTTGGGGTGTGTGTTGACGCAAAGACGGCAGGGTGATAGCTTATGCTTCCCGGCAGCTTAGTAAAACATGAAAAGAATTATCCTACTCACGATTTGGAGCTAGCCGCGGTGATTCATGCTTTGAAGATGTGGAGACATTATTTATATGGTGTTCACGTTGATATTTATACAGATCATAAGAGCCTCCAGTACATCTTTAAACAGAAGGAGCTGAACTTGCGGCAGAGGAGGTGGTTAGAGTTGCTGAAAGATTATGATGTTGATATTCTCTACCATCCGGGGAAAGCTAATGTTGTGGAAGATGCACTCAGCCGCAAGTCTATGGGCAGCCTAGCAGACGTGCCATCAGAGAGGAAAGAAATGGTTCGCGAGATCCATCGCCTGGCTAGTCTTGGAGTTCGTTTGGCCGATTCTCGGGAGATGTTGGGGTTTCTGTTCGAGGTATTGCCGAATCCTCTATTATAGAAGAGATTAAGCGGCATCAGTATGAGGATCCTATTCGGCACAAAGATAGAGATACAACCCCCTTGAGAAGGAAAAGACCCCGTTCGAGCTTACATCCGATGGAGTATTATTACATGGGGCAGATTATGTGTACCCGATGTGCGTGTGGCCGCGGCGACAAAGTTATGGGCGAGGCACATTATGCCCGTTATTCCGTTCACCTGTGGTCGACGAAGATGTATCATGATCTCGTATGCTTATATTGGTGGGATGGTATGAAAAGAGATATAGCAGAAGTTCGTCGCTCGTTGTCCGAATTGCCGCAGTTAAGATCGAGCACCGAAGCCCGGGGATTATTACAGAGATGGAGATACCGTCGTGGAAGTGGGAGATCATTAATATGGACTTTATTACAGGTTTACCTCGCACTCCACGGAGGTATGATTCCATTTGGGTTATTGTTGATCGGCTGACGAAATCAGCCCATTTTCTTCCGGTCCGGACTACCTACTCAGCTGAGGATTATGCCAGGCTATATATTAAGGAGATTGTGCGACTTCACGGAGTTCCTATATCTATTATCTCCGATAGAGGTGCCCAGTTTACAGCTAATTTCTGGAGATCGTTTCAGGCAGGATTGGGGACACAGGTGAGTCTCAGTACAGCATTCCATCCCCAGTCCGACGGACAAACCGAACGCACTATTTAGACGCTGGAAGATATGTTGCGGGCCTGTGTTATTGATTTCAGAGGTAGCTGGAATGACCATTTGCCGCTGGTTGAATTTGCTTATAATAACAGCTACCACTCCAAAGATTCGATGGCACCGTACGAGGCGTTGTATGGCAGTAAAGTGTAGGTCACCGATCGGTTGGTTTGATGTTGGGGAGACCGAGTTGATTGGCCCGTACGTGGTCCAAACAGAAAAGTGGATAAGGTGAAACTCATTCGGGAGCGGTTGTTAGCGGCTCAGAGTCGACATAAATCATATGCAGATAATCGCCGTCGACATTTAGAGTTTCAGATTGGTGATTGGGTATTCCTTAAAGTGTCACCTATGAAAGGTGTTATGAGATTTGGCAAGAAAGGGAAGCTCAGTCCGAGATATATCGGGCCTTATCAGATTATTCGTAAAATAGGCAAGGTTGCCTATGAGTTAGATCTCGCCACCGATTTGGGAGCAAGACATCCGTATTCCATGTTTCTATGCTTCGTAAATGTATTGGTGACCCCTCCAGAATATTTCCTGTAGATGATATCCAGGTCACAGAGGAGCTATCTTATGAGGAGCAGCCTATAGCCATATTGGATCGTCAGGTAAGAAAGTTGCGGAATAAAGATGTGGCTTCTGTTAAAGTGCTGTGGCGGAATAATAACCGAGAGGAAATGACCTGGGGAAGCTGAGGAGCAGATGAAGAAAAAGTATCCTCACTTGTTTCCAGTGCCTACTGTGTAATCCAAATTCTTTACTTGACTATGTTGTTTGATAAATGAATTGTTGATCAATGAATGTTGTGATTGTTGAAAAGAAACTCCCCCGAATGCTTATAAGATCCCGTAAGGTTAATCTAACATTCGAGGACGAATGTTCTAAAGCGGGGGGGAGGATGTTATATCCCGTATTTTGTACATTGGAACAATCCGGATTAATTGTGATAAGTTAGGGACAAAACCATTTCGGGATGCAAAGTCGAGATTTTTGACCTTCGATATTATTTTGAGTCATAAGTTGTGCATGAATTTGTTGGTATGGAACAATTAGGAAAATTTGGGACCAAAAATGGAAATAAATGGAACTTGAAAATCATGCATTTTTTTTGTTTGGCCGTGTGTTGTGGAGAATGGCCCACACAATTTGTGGACAATTTTAATTGGTCCAACACTTGTGTGGGCCATGGACACTTGGACAATATTCATATAAGCACAAAAGATGATCAACTAGTCTTCATTATTCATTTCCAACACTTAGAAAAAAAAGAGCAAGAAGTGAAGAGAAAGTGAGGCTCTCGGCCAAGAGAGGGAAAAACCAACTTCCATTCAAGCCATTCTAAAATTATTTCTTTGATGCAAACCCACTAAGTTGAGGTTCCTAAGTAGCGTGGAAGTGTTGTTCGGGTCATCCAACCCGCTAGTTGTCATCAATTGCAAACCCTAGCCTATTGTGGAGTTGAAGAAGAAAGGTAAGAATTGATCATGTTTTATGTGTTATAAAGGTTGTATGCATGTTGTAGTATGTTAAAATGGATGAAAATCATGAAATATAGTAAGTTGGAATTGAGGTTGTGTGCGAGTGTGTTAGCCGTGTGTGTGTGTGTGTGTGTGTTGTGTTGTGTTGAAGTGATGAATTAATCTCTAGTTAGCATGTTGTGATTGTTGTAGAGTGAGAAATGAATGAGAATCATCTATATATGTATATGGGAGGTGTTGGCCGAATGTAGGCCATTTATGTGACAAGAAATGAATTAATATCGCTTAATGTTTTAGTCGTTGTCGTTATGAATTCTATGTTGGAAATGAATGTTTAATGACTCAAATTGATGTTGTAATTGTATGGACTGATTTGGAGGTTATTGTACATTTAATGTAATTTGTATATTGATGAGAATAGCATTGTTAGAATGTGAATTGTTGGATGCAAATCATGATTTGAAATGAGGAATGTGTTATAGTGAGGTTCTCGGGTTTGGGGACCGATTTCGGGTAGATTGGAGCAATTGTTGGATTGTTGGAGATGTTGTATGAATTGCTTAGAATGTCTTTAAATATTGTTGGTATGGGTTCGGGGTAGTATGTGAATGTATAAGCGTCGATGTTGGCTTGAAGGTAAGCCGTTGAATTGAATTATGAATGTTGTTGAATGATGGAAAAAGAGAGTTATTATTGTCGTATTGCCTTCCGGATTGGTTTTTGATATTGCTAGGTTGGTTGTTGTTGTTGTTGTTGATTGATTTGGCCGAGTTAAATTCTCGGGTTGGCCTATTTACTGTGGGAAATGCTGCCCAAATTTTCGTAGAATTAAGGGCTAAATTGGAATTAAATGCCCAAATGTCTCTAGCTAATGTTTGGCATATTATGACTTGTTTGTAGACCTTGGGCAGCCCGAGACGTAGGTTGGATTTATCTTGAGTTTGAGCTAGCGTTGAGTGCGTACGAGGTATGTAAAGCTCCATTCTTTCTTCTTTGGCATGCCTTAGTTACAAATAGGCTATGACACGAGCCTCGAGGAAATTCTATTCTCGCAATCCGAGCATGTTTATGACTCTTATTCGTTTCTTGGAAATTCGTATGTTGATATGATGAAATATTGGCCTTTATGCCTTTGAAATATTTGATTTTCAACTTTTGCATAAAAAGTTTGGCTTTTTAAAAGTTCCGTAACTACGAACGCCCGTATCTTTCACAGAAAGGCTCGGATTGCCTCGATATGCTCGTAGGTGATTGTATGATGTATGATAAGTATGTTTTTCATAGGCGGGCCCGACTCGGGTCAACACCCGTCCGTGGGCCCCGCGACTCTTCTTTTTGTAATCCTGAAGACTTTTGACAAAATATGATATGTTAATATCCCGATTTTAAGTATGATCATTTTACTTATCATTTGAGTCTATGATAATGATTTTATGCATATGGTTACTCACGACTCCGTTCGTGCATTCTCGTTATATCTTTCGCCGAGTCCCGGCCGGTTCGTTGTCGTGCGCACTTTGTTATACTCCGGTGTTATGCCGTGATTATGGTTCACCGAGCCCTCGCTCGAGGGCCGGTTCCGCTTATATTTGGTGTTACGCCGTGTATGGCGTTATGCCGTGTATGATATGTGACGGGGATACGGAGATTTGAAACTTTCTGGTGTTATGCTGTGTTATGGCGCCATCAACAGGCGGGCGACCATATTTTCTGTGGCCTATGCATGATTCGTATTTTTAAAGTAAACGTTTTGATATTTTGGAAATGCATTTATTTTTCGTACCTCTATTTCGATTACGACTCGTATTTGTATACTATATTTTCTCGCTTTGCATACTCGCACATATTTCGTACCGACCCCCTTTCTTCGGGGTCGCGTTTCATGCCCGCAGTACGTACGCACGCTTGGTGATCCACCCGTTTAGGACACCCTCTTCTCGTCGTTTGGAGTGCTCCCCTTATTCCGAGCCACATTTTGGTATATATTCGTTCGTTGCATTTGTATATATTTGTTCGGGGGCACGGCGGGGCCCCGTCCCGTCATATGATTCCGTTTGTCCGTTTAGAGGTCCGTGGACATGTATGTGGGTTATGCCCATTCTCGTACGCTTGTGTTTGTATGATATATGTTCGGGCGATCCCATTCGCCGTGGCGCCCCTCGTCGGCTTGCATTTGTATATGTTTTGGGCCGTTGCGCCATTTGATAGCCTTGCCGGCTTATATATATATATGGTTGTGTTTGAGATGTGTTTGAGACAATTTTGATATAATCCGAGATAGCGTTTGATATTTGTGTCCGTATAAGGCGCAAAGTAGGCAAAGTGGCTTACGAATTAGATCTACCTCCTGATTTGGAGTCAGTTCACCCAGTTTTCCATGTTTCGATGCTTCGTAAATGTGTTGGAGATCCTACTAGGATCGTTCTAGTAAATGATGTTCAAGTGACAGAAAAGTTGACTTATGAAGAGGTACCCATTGCCATATTAGACAGGCTAGTACGGAGGCTTAGAAACAAAGAAATGGCCTCTGTTAAGATTTTGTGGAGAAACAACAACCGAGAATAAATGACATGGGAAGCAGAAGAAATCATGAAGTCCAAGTACCCGCATTTATTTCAGCCCCCGAAAGAGGGCCAAGCTGAGACATCAAGATCATAAGGTATGTATGTTTTCCTTTTTATGCATTTGGGTCGTGTGTGGCCAAATTCTATTGCTATTATGTTGTGGCCTTGTGAGGCATTATTATTATGGGCTGTTGTGACAGGATGGTAGTGCCATATTATAGGGGAAACTCTGGCAAAATTCTCGTAGAATACCCGAGTGCTTAACATTCGAGGACGAATGTTCTTAAGAGTGAAGAATGTTATACTACAGAAAATTTTCCGTTAGCATACAGTGAATAGACTAACGAAGGGCATGATGTATACGATGTTTTGATAAGTAAGAAATAGCATTTGATGATTCTAAATGAGATTTCAAGACATTTAAGATAAGGGAAGAAAGTTGTTAAGGAAAGCAAGTCATATGTTGTGTGTCGAACAAGAATTACAAGCATCGAATTAATGAGAGTTTCATGATGCTTTGAGAAAGAGTTATAATGTCCCTTAGATTGGTATTGAGGTGTTAAAAAAATGCCAAGAAGGTTCCATATAGATTGGAGATCAAACAGATGACGGAGATCATTTCAGGGGAAAGGGGTTATACGACCGACTTATACGGTCCGTATAACATTATACGGTCCGTATAAGGGTCCGTATAACACCCAGCAAAGATGATGACTGCTTAGTGGTGAACCACGACCACTTATACGGGCCGTGTAATGTTCCACGGACCGTATAAGTGTCCGTGGAAGTCCCGACGGACTGATTAAGTTGCAAACATAAATATATGTTCCCACTTCACTAATTTCATTTCCCACACTTCTTCATCTCTCTCAAGACCTCTAGAAGGTTTCACATACTTCATCTACAAGAAAACAAAGGAAATCAAAGATCAATACCAAGAATTCAAGTGAACCAAGTGCATGAAAACATCAAAATTCATTCAAGCCAAGAAATTTCAAGGGAAGTGAACTAGGTTTTGGGTGCAAGAAGAGTATTCCACTCAAGGCTTGTTCCTACACCATCTAAGGTAATTTTTATGGTATTTTCATATTGTTTAATGTATTTTAAAGTTGAAACACTTGGATTGTAGAAGGATATAAAAATGGGTCAGGAATGTGGGAATAGTGTCACTTTTGAGTAATAATTGGATTGAGTCATGATTCTTGATACATTATGATTATAATCATGTTATAAATTATATTGAAAACATGGAATAGACATCGTATATGAATGAACGTAATCGTGTGATATGATCGTGAATATGGATGATTGGAAGTGAATTGAGAAGTAAGGATAATGTAGGTAGATAAAGGCTATTGTTATGATGTTGAGAATGTTATTATTGATGTTTGGGAGTTGATATATGATATGGAGGAAGTCGTATAAATAAAGGAGATCTTTGTCCAATTTCCTCTAGCTTTATTCAGGTATGCTAAGTCATCGATTTCCTAATGTTGGTGTGTACTCTAATGAAGGTAGAAACGTGAGCATTGAAGAAGAACGTGCAAGTGATAGAATAGTTGAACGGAAAGGTATGTGTCACGACCCAACCCCGTAGGCCGTGACTAGTGCCCGAGCTGGGCACTCGTACGCATCCGTCAACTATAACCATACCATAGCAAACATAATAAGAACTCAAACATTCGGAATGGCACGGCGTCGCATACATATATACAAATCGTACATAAGCACGGGAACATTTAAAACACAAACACAATGATTGATAGTTTGGCCGGTTGAATTCCTGGGTGCTGACTACCCACGAGCCACACATATGTCTACGGACCTCTACAAGAAGTAATAACAAAATCATATGACGGGACAAAAGGGCCCCTCCGTACCCCCCGAATAGACATAAACATATATGACAAAAAAGTCTATACCAAAATATGGGCTCCGGAACAAGGGAGCACTCCAAGATAGCTAGATGAGAATCCTAAGCCGAGCGGATCACCAAAACGTGTATCCGTTTCTGCGGGCATGAAACGCGACCCCCGAAGAAAGGGGTCGATCGTGAATAATGTCTTGAGCAAATGTAAAGCATGGATACGATGATATGATATCATAACCGAACTGGGCATTACAGGAACAAGCATGATAACTAGAAAATCAAATGACTTGCCTTAGAGACATATATCATGCATGTCAATATCATATCATCATGTCATCATGTCAATATATATATATATATATATATATACATATATATATACGTATATATACGTGGCCCTCTAGTGAGGGACTCGGTGAATAAGATCATCATATCATCATATCATCATATCGTCATGCCATCATATATATATATATATATATATATATACCGTACCCGGCCCTCTAGTGAGGGACTCGGTAAATGAGATCATCATATGCCATCCTGGCCGCCATCCCCATATCGTCACATCATCATACATATATATACCATACCCGGCCCTCTAGTGAGGGACTCGGTGAATAATGCAGTGAACTGTGCACGAATACATACCCGGCCCGGGACTCGGTGAAAGACATATTGAGGCTTGCACGAGCAGAGTAGTGAGAAACCATATGCACACACATCATCATTACAGACTCAATGGATAAGTAAGTAGTCGGCGCTCGAGAGTTAAAACGGAAATCATATTAAGTTCTTTCAAAAAAAAGTCGTTAGGACTATACAAAGGAAAATCTCGGGGACCACGTGTTACACCTCGCATTTTGTACATTTGAATATTCCAAGTTAATGGCAGGAAGTCAAGGACAAGGTTATAATTTTTTTTTTTGAATGCATGAGTTGTATATTTACCTTTTTATTGGTATGGAGAATTGAGGGTAAATTCGGAATAAGGAAAAATTGGAGGCTAAAAGTTGAAAAAAATAATTTCATGAAATGGCCAAAGGCCAAGGTGGCCGTGGGCCCCACTCACATGGTTGGCCAATTGCCTTGAGCCAAGAAATGGTACATGTGCTCATTTTTATATATATATATATATATATATATATATATATATATATATATATATATATATATATATATTATATTATGGATGCCAATCATCATATCATTTGAGCCATATAAGAAATGGTACATGTGCTCATTTCATATTTGTGGAAGTCACATATATATATATATATATATATATATATATATATATATATATATATATATATATATATATATATATATATATTATATTATGGATGACCAAGTCAAAATTCATCTTTTATAGTTTAGGAAAATTCTAGAGAATTTGAGAAAATTGGAGAAAAAAAAATTGGAGGAAAAAATAAGGGCACATGACCAGCCATGTGCCACCCATATTTGTATATATATATATATATATATATATATATATATATATATATTATATTTATATATATATATGTGTGTGTGATGACACACAAGACACAATTCATCATCTTTACCTTAAGAAAGTTCAAGAAAATGGAGAGAAAAAAAGAAAGGCCATTCGGCCATGTTGAAACCGAGAGAGAGCCAAGAGATAGTGATAATGGAAAATTCTTTTCTTTTTGTTTCTCTACTAATTGGAAGGCCCTCGTCGACGTGGATTAGTTGTTGGAACGAGAAAAATCATTTGTTGTTGCTAGGACTACTTCTAGCCGAGAAGAGGAATTGAAGGAGAAGGTGAGATTTAATCCTCCTTTACATGTTTTATGGATGTCTTGGACGTGTTATAGTGTATGAAAATGGATGAAAATCATGAAAGGTTGTATGATGGTGTGTGGCCGTGGATATGGATTATGTGTGTAGAAGGAATGAATTGATTTTATTTAGTGTTTTGGTTGTTGTGGATGTGAATTCCATGATGTAGAATGAAGATTTAATGATCTAAGTAGAGCTATGGTCGTGTGGGCTGATTTGGGACTTATTGTGATCTTAATATGGCTTCTTGAATTTATGAAAATAATGTTGTAAATGTATGGCTTATTGGCGTCATTGATGAATTTGGAAGAAAGAAATATATTGTCGTTGTTCCTATGGAAATTGGTAATTTCGGGTGAAGTGGCTTATTGTTTGGGTGGTTTTAAATATTGTATGGATTGCTTGGAATGTACTTAAATCATGTGTGAATGGTTGTGGATTAGTAATCGAGCATGCGAGCATTGGTATTGAATTGATCGTATGTAGTTTATTTGAATATAAATGAAATGTTGTCAAATTGTGTAGAGAAGAATCGCCAATGTTAGAATGCGTTTGGAATAAATTGTTGATGTTGTTTATATGATTGTTGGTATGGTTGTTGTTGATGATTGTTTTGGCCGAGTCGAATTCTCGGGGTTGATGGATTTATAGGGGAAATCTTTTGCCGAAATTTCGGTAGACAAAGTGTTACTTTGATATTGGATGCTTAAGTGCTTATGGCTAATGGTTGATATCTAATGTCGTGATTGTAGATCGTGAGAAGCCAAGGCATAAGTTTGGATTAGCCTAGGGAGCGTCCAAGGTATGTTAAGGCTCGCCCCTTTCTTTCAAAGGCATGATTCTTAGATTACGATTTCATAAATGCTTCCATAACTTTATTGTTTCAAAAGTTTTGCTTTCAAAAGAATTTTGTTCCTAAACGAGTCCGAAACTACGAACGACCGTAACTTTCACATACGGTCTCGGATTGCTATGAAACGTTCGTAGAAGTCTCTATAACGAGTGATAATCTTTAACTTTCATAGGCGGGCCCGGATTGGGTTGACGCTCGTCCGTGGGCCCCGCGACTTTCCTTTGTTGGTTCTAACGTCCTATTCTTGAAAGAATCCTGAAATATCCGTATCTTTCCAAATCGGAGGTTTATGACTCCGTAAGCTTCCATGACAACAACGATGGATATGTTTTACAATGACAACGATGATGTCAAAAATGAGAGTATTTTCCTACGATGAATATGATGATGATGATTCCATGTTTAAAGGCTCCAAGTCTATGATTTCAATGACGATATGAGAATGTTGAGCTATTTCTTGATTTCTCAATTTTATTCTTGAATGATGATTATTTCTGCATTCTAAAGTATATGAATTGATGCCTTATGATCCTATTTTATGTTTCCTCGTGAAGCTATTCTTCATTGATAGTCTCACCTTATAATAATCGTTCCTTCAAGGTGAGACAAAGCGACCATGATTATTCCATAATACAATCGGAGGCTACCGACCATATATATCCGATAGATACATGACTTTCTTTGGGCTCTCATGATGATGATTACTTACATGATATATGAATATGATATATGCATATGATATATGAATATGATATATGAATATGATATATGTATATGAATATGGGAAAAGGGAGAGAGCGTTATATACGCGTAACCACCTGATCAGTTGGTATAATATGACATGATACCGTCCCGGACGCGGGATGATATGGACGCGGGATATGTGGTTATGGATCGGGCCGCACGTTCCGCGCAATATATTATATGGATCGGGCTGCACGTTCGCATTTTCAATATATTATATGGATCGGTGCACGTTCCGCATCAATATAATATATATATATGGGACCGGCCGCACGTTCCCGCGGCACTAAGCATGCATGATTCCGCCTAAAAGGCACTCAGATATACAGGTTACTCTTTTATTACATATATATGGATCGGGCTGCACGTTCCGCAGCAATATATTATATGGATCGGGCTGCACGTCCCGCAACAATATTATATATATACATATGGATCGGGCCACGTTCGCTCCGCGCACTAAACGAGCATGGTTCCGCCAAAAACTCGGATGTGAGTCACTCTTTTTACCTCATGAAATGCCCTATGTTTTCGTCTTGTTACTATTCATGCTTTGCGTATCCTTCTATATGTTGTTACTCATACTTACATACTCGTACGTTGCACGTCAAATGCGACGTATATATATGTTTTGTGGACGTGCGTTCATGCGCGCGCGGTACACCCGGATGAGTTGAAGATATTAGCGAAGATGTTGTATCCGGCGGGATTGGCGAGCTCCATTTTCTCGTGAGTGCTTATAAGTCGAGCATTATGATATGGTTCCATGTTCCATGTTAGAGACTTTGCAAAAGTGTAAGTCGTGTGTATGTAGTATGTCGGTTTGTAAGCGGCTCCATAAGCCGATGTATTGTGATGCATTATTCTACGGCCCTATACGATCACGGTTGTCTTACTTGATTTGAAAGGATAAAAAGCGGGTTTGTTCCCGAAAAGCTTTCATTATGTACTCATGTTATGCTATGAGGGCCCAATACGAATATGATTGCCACGAGAGTCAGAGGGTTCGCTCGGCCCTAGGTGAGGGTCGGGTGCCCATCACGCCCTAACGAAAATTAGGGTGTGACACCACGGATATGCATCAAACCAATCCGGGCCCGCCCATGAAAGTTAACGTCATTACACGTTATAAAATCATTTGCGAGCATATCAAAGCAATCCGGTTCCGTCTATGAAAGTTACGGACATTTTTAACATAAAAATCCTTTTTGGAGCAAAACTCTTTATACCACATTTGAATTCAATCATACAAAGACATAAAGACCATAGTTCTACCACATTAAGAATGCTAACACTAAGAGGTGGATAAGGATCGTAAACATGCTCGGATCATAAGAGTAGAGTTACCCGAGGATCGTATCATAGCTTACTTACACTAAGACATGCCAAAAGAAAGAAAGGGTAAGTTTACATACCTCGTCCGCTTCCTAAGCTAATCCAAACTCAAGTCTCGGGCTCCCAAGATCTACAATACGTCAATAAATACCAAACATTAGCTATAGGCACTTAGGAATTCAATCTAAGTTAGCATTTGTCTACGTAAATTTTGGGAAGATTTCCCCGTTTATTGTTACACCTCGCATTTTGTACATTTGAATATTTCGAGTTAATGGCGGGAAGTTAAGAGACGAGGTTATATTTAACGATTTCGTTTGAACACGCAAGTCGTTTATAATATTATTGGCGTGCAAAATTAAGGGCAAACAACCGGAATTTGGAAATTTCTATTAAATTGTGACTTTTTGGAGAAGCCAAAGTGGCCATGTATAATGGAAAGTGGGCCACCCAAGGGTGGCCAATATTTCATGCCATAAGATGGACACATGTGTATATTACATATTTGTGGGATATATATATATGTATATAGACAAAGATGACAAGAAGGGATCAATTAGTCATCTTTTATAATTTAAAAGAAAAGTCTAGAAAAATTGAGAAAATTGGAGGGAAAAAGAAGCACATGACCTAAAGGCATGCATGGTTGTATATATATATATATATATATATGTAGAGGATGAATTATAAGACACAATTCATTATTTTCAACTTAGAGAAATTTCAAGAAGATTGGAGAGAAAGAAAGGAAAGAGAGAGGTGACTTTCTCTCGGCCAAGCAAGCCTTCTCGAATATGGTCCCTTAAGTTTGATGGTGAAGAGTGATTTTCTCCTTGTCTCTCTCTACTAATTAGAAGGCTCTCTATCATGTGGAGTGGTTGTTGGAAGAAGTAGATCATTGTTTGCTACATACAACCATAGTTGAGAATGAAGAAGGCAAGTAGAAAAGGTAAGATGCAATCCTCTTTTACATATTCTATGGATGCCTTGGATGAGTTATAATGCATGGAAATGAATGAAAATCATGGAAGGTTGTATATTGTTGTGTGGCCGTGTATATGTGCCTTGGTGTAGGTATGAAGAACAAATTTTATTTAGTGTTTGATTGATATTATTATGAACGTTTTAAGCATGTTGTAATGTATTGAAATGAATGAGATGCATGAAATAAAGATGTTGGTGTTGTAGCCGAGAGCATGGGCTGCTTGGTGTAGCAAAAGAATGAACCATTTATTTAGTGTTTGGTTGGTGTTGTTATGGATGGGTTGTGTGTGTATTTTAGCATGTGAAAAATGAATGAAACTCATGCAAGTATGCATGTTGGAGCTTACGAAAATGGGCTGATTTGGGTAGACATGAAGAGTTAATGTTATTTAGTATTTTGGATTGTCGTTGTATGAATTTTATGGCATGAAATGAATGTTGGGTGATTCAAATTGAAGAAGTAAGTGTAGCGGGCTGATTTGGAACGTTATGTGGTTTCAACATAGTTTCTTGAAATAATAATGTAAACGTGTGGAAATGTTGTTAGTTTGGCCGGGTTGTATTCCCGAGATTGTTGTTGATTGAATCGGCCAAGTTAAACTTGGTGGCATGGTATATTTACAGGGGAAATGCTGCCGAAATTTCGGTAGCCAAGTTTCATCCAAGAATCCAATTCAAAATGCACTGATTCAACATTTGGTAGACATGACCAAATTGTGATTTTACAATAACCCGAGTTTGCAACGTGGATTTGGAGTTGCGAAGGAGCGGAAAAGAGGTATGTAAGACTTCACCCTTCTTTCTATGGCATGTCTTGGACGTACTAGGCCGGATATGGGCCTCGGGGACAACCCTATCCTCCGAAATCCGAGATTGAAAAGTTTCCCTTTTTTCATTCGGTAGAATTGAACTAGAATATGTGCAAAATGTTGAAAAACCCTCCTAAACCTCTAGAAGCTCGCATAATTAGGACCCGACTAACCTAAAACCCTCACAAGCAATGCCATGACATGTAACATATGTAAATTTTGTACACCGCCTCATTTGACCCTAGAGGTGGGCCCATTGTTTCCGGATTTTCCTCATTGTTCCGCTTGACTTACTTTGAAGTACTAATCCAAAGAAACCTTTGATCCTCATTACCGAAATGTTATCATAGTTGACAAGTACTATACCTATCCCTTGAATGAGAATACTTCTATGGCAATAATGATAACGAAGTTTTCGAAAGATGTAGAAAGAGAATATACCTACGATAAGTATGACAAAAAATGATTCCATGACCAAGATTTCTAAGCAAAGGATTCAATGTGAATACGAAGGTGACAAACTAGTTCTATGATCCTTATCTAAGATGAGAAAGCTATGACACTATGTCCTATGGATTTCAAGGTTATGAATTGACGTCTATGATGCCCATGATATCTACTATGTTTTCTCTAGTACTATTCTTTGTTAGTAGTCTCGCCTTAAAATACTGTTCCTTCAAGGTGAGACAAAGCGATCCCGGTTAATCCATAATGAAATCGGAGGTCACCGACCTTACGTCACTCCGATAGACATATGACTTTCCCTTGGGCTCCATGCATCTTGTTTATATGATAATGTATATAATACTTGATATTGATGAATGTATATGTGTGCATTGTATATATGGGGAATGGGGAGGGCAACCGTGTCCACTGATTCAATTTGGCTTATCATCCGGACGCGGGATGCCGGACGCGGGATATGGGAGAGCCGTACGCGGCGTCGTATATATATATATATATATATATATATATATATATATAATGATATATTTGGGACCTTTGTTGGGGAGGGGGGTGGGAGAGCCGATGAATTCGGCGTACGTAAATGCGCAAAGTAAAAAGTACCGTTTTCCAAAAGTTATACCATTTTCTATGTACAAGAATAAGAAACACCGTGTTCAAAAAAAAAAAAAAAAAAAGAAGCTAGGCATGCATGGTATCCGCCCTCGGCGGCACGCACACATGTACCTATTTGGTCAACCTATGATATCTTTATATTTCTCGCATTCCTCAACCTCATGTGTACGGGTTATCCCTACGATCTCATCACTGCATTTCATAATCCTATGATATTGTTGTTCATACTTATGTTCTGTTCGTATTATTATTCATGTCTTACATACTCGGTACACTTGCTCGCACCCTCTCTTCTTCGATCCGCATTCATGCCGCGCTTTACACACGGATCGAAGTTAATATAGAAGATGTTCATCCAAAGTTGGCAAGCTCCATTTGGCTCCGGAGTGTAGCCGAGTCGAGTACACGTGCATTCCCACGATTACATAAATTAGACTAACTTTCGAGACATAGTCGTGGGTTCAGGGAGTCATTGTACTACGATACAAGTTCGTATAGTTACATATTTTATTTGATTACTACAAGCAACAAAAGAATATTTCCACCAATAAGCTTTGTCATGTATATTAGAGATTTGGAAAAAAAAAAATTTAGTACGTAATAAGAGTCGAGGGTTCGCTCGGCTCCGGTTACGAGGTCGGGTGCCCATCACACCCCTAGTGCACATCGGGGTGTGACAAAGTGGCCCACAGCATTGGTCGGTCTAAGGGTTGTCACGCAAAGTCGTGTCCGGTAGAGTCACATTTATGGGTGTGAAGCCGGCCACATCTTATAGACGAGAGGCATTTCGGGGCATTTAGGAATTGTTGACCTTTCTCAATCCTATGATCGTGCGATAGAGCCAAGTCATAGGAAATAAGATCCTTATATTAATCGATGATTCTGCGTAGGCGCCGGTATCGATGGAAAAAGGCGAATGATGATATGGAAGTCAAAAGAGGTAAGACCGGATTGATATTGGTATATTTGTTTGGTTACGTGGAGCTGGGCGCCAGACAGAAAGTAGTTATATATGCAGGTGGAAGGTGAACATCAGGAATTAAAGAGGGCAAAACGGTCATTGTAGAAGAAAGGACGTATTACGAAAATATCTCGGAAGTTGTAAAGTTTTGATTGGCTTCGGGATCGAGTAGTAAAGGCCATGTGAAAAAGTGGACGCGAAAATATCGACATTAAGGCAAAATTTCAAAGTTTTGGGTTAAGCGTGCCCGAGGTGGGAGCAATCCTAGGATGGGTGAATTGCAACAAGTTTACAAGAAATTCTACATATTCGGACATAAGAGACAAATAAAAGGTTAGAGTAACCTAAGGGATACTAGAGTGTATGGATGGTTGGAAACCATAAGAAGACGCGTGGGACGAGGTGGACTAGCTCGGCGAAAGAAGATAAAAGGCGCACCCGATCTAGAATTAGGATAGGCTTGAATAGCGTTTGGAAGTATTTTGTGGGCTAGTTAGTAGTAATTGAATATATGTATATGTGAAGGTGTAGGATATCCCAAATATGATGGTATCGGTGGAAATGTGAATCCCAAAGAACCGAAGTTATGGTACAAAAGGTATTAATCGAGTAAAGGTACCGAAGTTCGAGTGATAGCAAGAGTAAATGGTACAAGTGTTGCTAAATGCTATTATTCTTACTGTAGATTGAGATTGGGAATGAGGATATGAGACGAAGTATGAATGGATAATGGTATGGGTGCGCCCCAAAGGGGGAAGGACGAGAGAGAAATGTAAGGATAAGATAGAAAGTTGATACGGTAGTATGTTTGATATGGATGCTTAGATTACAAATGAAACCCCCCCTTAATGGAAATGAGTCGGTGAGATCGGGAAAACCGACACTAAGTGGATAGAAGTCCGGATAATGTTTAAGGTAATGTGAGAAGTTCGCACAAACTTTGAGTAGTGCGACGCCAGAAAATGGACGTATATAAAGAGAAAGAGTATGACAAAGAGAACGGTGTAGGATAGCTTACGAGATGGTGCGAAGGATAGCGCTAGCTATGAAAAAGGGAGCTCCCCCGAGGTGCTTATGAGAGCCTGTAGGACTAGTCGAACATTCGAGGACGAATGTTCCAAAGGGGGGAAGGATGTTACACCTCGCATTTTGTACATTTGAATATTTCGAGTTAATGGCGGGAAGTTAAGGACGAGGTTATATTTTTCGATTTCGTTTGAACACGCAAGTCGTTTATAATATTATTGGCGTGCAAAATTAAGGGCAAACTCGGAATTTGGAAATTTCTATTAAATTGTGACTTTTTGGAGAAGCCAAAGTGGCCATGTATAATGGAAAGTGGGCCCCACCCAAGGGTGGCCAATATTTTCATGCCATAAGATGACACATGTGTATATTACATATTTGTGGGATATATATATATGTATATAGACAAAGATGACAAGAGGGGATCAATTAGTCATCTTTTATAATTTAAAAGAAAAGTCTAGAAAAATTGAGAAAATTGGAGGGAAAAAGAAGCACATGACCGGCCATGTGCTTGGTTGTATATATATATATATATATATATATATATATATATATATGTAAGGGATGAATTATAAGACACAATTCATTATTTTCAACTTAGGAAATTTCAAGAAGATTGGAGAGAAAGAGGGAAAGAGAGAGAGGTGACCATTCGGCCAAGCAAGCTGGCCGAATATGGTCCCTTAAGTTTGATGGTGAAGAGTGATTTTCTCCTTGTCTCTCTCTACTAATTAGAAGGCTCTCTATCATGTGGAGTGGTTGTTGGAAGAAGTAGATCATTTGTTTGCTACATACAACCATAGTTGAGAATGAAGAAGGCAAGTAGAAAAGGTAAGATGCAATCCTCTTTTACATATTCTATGGATGCCTTGGATGAGTTATAATGCATGGAAATGAATGAAAATCATGGAAGGTTGTTTATTGTTGTGTGGCCGTGTATATGTGCCTTGGTGTAGGTATGAAGAACAAATTTTATTTAGTGTTTGATTGATATTATTATGAACGTTTTAAGCATGTTGTAATGTATTGAAATGAATGAGATGCATGAAATAAAGATGTTGGTGTTGTAGCCGAGAGCATGGGCTGCTTGGTGTAGCAAAAGAATGAACCATTTATTTAGTGTTTGGTTGGTGTTGTTATGGATGGGTTGTGTGTGTATTTTAGCATGTGAAAAATGAATGAAACTCATGCAAGTATGCATGTTGGAGCTTGGCCGAAAATGGGCTGATTTGGGTAGACATGAAGAGTTAATGTTATTTAGTATTTTGGATTGTCGTTGTATGAATTTTATGGCATGAAATGAATGTTGGATGATCCAAATTGAAGAAGTAAGTGTAGCGGGCCGATTTGGAACGTTATGTGGTTTCAACATAGTTTCTTGAAATAATAATGTAAACGTGTGGAAATGTTGTTAGTTTGGCCGGGTTGTATTCCGAGATTGTTGTTGATTGAATCGGCCAAGTTAAACTTGGTGGCATGGTATATTTACGTGGGAAATGCTGCCGAAATTTCGGTAGCCAAGTTTCATCCAAGAATCCAATTCAAAATGCACTGATTCAACATTTGGTAGACATGACCAAATTGTGAATTTTGGCGAGTTTACAACTTGGATTTGGAGTTGCGAAGGAGCGGAAAAGAGGTATGTAAGACTTCACCCTTCTTTCTTGGCATGTCTTGGACGTAATAAGCCGGATATGGGCCTCGGGGACAATTCCTATCCTCGAAATCCGCATTGAAAGTAGTTACTATTCATTCAATAGAATTGAACTAGAATATGTGCAAAATGTTGAAAAACCCTCCTAAACCTTAGAACTCGCATAATTAGGACCCGATTAACCTAAAACCCTCACAAGCAATGCCATGACATGTAACATATGTAAATTTTGTACACCGCCTCATTTGACCGAGGTGGGCCCATTGTTTCCGGATTTTCCTTATTACCCCATTGACTTACTTTGAACTGAATCCAAAAGAAACCTTTGATCCTCGTTACATTATCAGCGATAGTTGTTTTACTATACCTATCCCAATGCATGAATCTTAATATGGCAATAATGATAACGAAGATGTAGAAAAGAGATTATGCCTACGATAAGTATGACCAAAATGATTCCGCGACCAAGATTTCTAAGCAAAGGATTCAATGTGAATACGAAGGTGACAAACTAGTTCTTGATCCTTATCCTTCATTTCTTAGCTATGACACTATGTCCTATGGATTTCAAGGTCTATGAATTGACGTCTATGATGCCCATGATATCAAACTATGTTTTCTCCTAGTACTATTCTTTGTTGGTAGTCTCGCCTTAAAATACTCGTCCTTCAAGGTGAGACAAAGCGATCCCGTTAATCCATAGTAAATCGAGGTCACCGACCTTACGTCACTCCGATGGACACATGACCTTCCTTGGGCTCCACCGCATGCATGCCGTTTATATGATAATGTATATAATACTTGATATTGATGAATGTATATGTGTGCATTGTATATATGGGGAATGGGGAGGGCAACCGTGTCCACCGATTCGCGTGGCTTATCATCCGGACGCGGGATGCCGGACGCGGGATGCCGGACGCGGGATTTATGGGAGAGCGTACGTGGCGTCCATTTATGTGATATATATATATATATATATAATATATATATTTGGTTCTTCGTTGGGGAGGGGGTGGGAGAGCCGATGAATTCGGCGTACAGAATGCGAGTAAAAAGTACCGTTTTCCGAAAGTATACGTTTTCTATGTACAAGAATAAGAAACACCGTGTTCAAAAAAAAAAAGAATAAGCTAGGCATGCATGGTATCCGCCCTCGGCGGCACGCATATGTACGGATTTCCCGTCAACCTATGATATGCTTTATATTTCTATTCTTACCAATTCCTATTCATGAGTTATCCTACGATCTCTCGTATTTCATAATCCTATGATATTGTTGTTCATACTTATGTTCCCTTCGTATTATTATTCATGTCTTACATACTCGCACATTGCTCGCACGTAATCTCTTCTTCTGGGTTGCGTCATGCGCACAATACACCGCGGACGGATCGAAGTTAATATAGAAGATGTTCCAACAAAGTTGGCAAGCTCCATTTGGCAACCGGAGTGTAGCCGAGTCGAGTACACGTGCCGGGATTCACGATTACATTAGAGACTTTGCCACGGAGTCGTGGGTTCCGGAGTCGGTTGTACTACGATACAAGTTACATGTATAGTTACATATTTTTATGATTACCAAAAGGAATATTTCGGCTTCCTTTTATGTATACAAGTTCATAACTCATTTCAAAAAAAAAATTTTAGTACGTAGAAACAGTTTGGGTTCGCTATTATTACATAAATTAGGGTGCCCTCACGCAACATGAGATCGGGGTGTGACATTTATATTCCTAGCCCGAATTCTCAATTCGGTAACTTACAACACCAACAACTACATACCAATAGTATTAACATCATTTCCAATCCGACGTATCAATAGCTCACGGCCTGCTGTTTTCTGAAAATTTCTCCAATACAAACCAAATTTGCGATAATACTATTTAATAATTTTATTTTCGTAAAGGCGTCGAAATTCATATGAACAACATCATTCCATGCACACAACGGCCACACATTTTACAAGGTAAATACATTTATTTTCACACAAATTCTCTTCCAAGTCTCCTTCCAATTCCAATCCTTATACACATTTACAAATTATTCCCTAATTCTAATCCGTTAAAATTCTAAATAAACTCGTTAATAATGAAAAGAACACTTTCTTACCTTAAGCATGCATTGCCCCTTGAAGAGCTCTTCTCCTTGGTTGATTTTTAGCTCAAATTAAAGACAACGCGACGTACAACACTTTTCTCTTTGGGCTTCGGAATTGGGCTGATTTTGTTCTCAAACCCGTTTTCCTCTCTCTTTTTTCTTCTCTCTCTCTTTGTTTTCTGGTGTTCTTGAAGTACGAAAAATGAGAGGCAAGGGCTGAAATTTCATTTAAATAGGCATGGGTCATGGGCCACACCAGTTGGGCCAAATATTGGGCCTCAATTTCTTAATTTTTTTTTTTTGCCTTAAAACGTTCATATATCCTTATCTTAAAATCACTCCGTAAACTATGGTTGGAAAGCTAATTCAATTATCTACAACTTATATCTTTGGTATTTTTCCAAATTCTAAACTTATATTGCAACACACTCGCATAAGACTTAGATCAATATGAAAACGTTACTTAAAAATATTTGCTTGGAGGACTTCCACTTTGATTTGGCTCAAGGGTCCTTCTTGAGTTATGTTTAAATTCACATATGTGATTCATATAAATTGTCGCATGTCCCAAAAAAAATCTCAATGTGTGGGCCCCACCTCGACTTGCGAATAATCAGAACGTACAAAAATACGAAATGCAATGTAACGTGAGTTTAAATTATGAAGCAACAACATGATTGTCAATTTTTAAGCACGTTAATAAGGACCTTCAATTGGTTGGAGCTATGAAGAAAATAATTTTTGTGATCACTATTCATGGTCTTCCATTTTAGCTTGCCTTGGCCGAATATGGCTCCTTTGGTTTTCTCCAAGTTTCTTGAATTTTCTAAGGGTGAGAATGATGAAGATAATTTAATTAGTCATCTTCTAATCACATATATAAAACATCCATGTGGCCCATGGCCCACATCCCGTATGTCGCCACTTGGCCATTTTTATTTCATGAATTTTAACTTTTCAATATTCACTTTTAACCCAAATTTTCCTTAATATTCCATGCCAACAAAATCATAAGCAACTCATGTCTTAAAACAAAATCGTAGTTAAAAGTCTCCACTTCGCCTCTCGGAATAGTCTTGTCCTTAACTTATCATGGTTAACTCGGATTGTCCCAATGTACCAAACACGGGATATAACATATGTAAGGCTAACCCTTCTTTCATAAGGCATGGTTCTTCCTTCTATGAGCCTACAATATTCTCCAATGATCCTATCTCTAAAAGCTACTAAGCTCATGATTCTCGATATGATACGATTGTACTAAGTTCCTTAAATGACGAGTAATCCTTTAAGGATAGATGTAATGAACGACGATAGTGATAGTGCTAAAGATTCTTATGAGCTTATATGTATATATGTCCATGTGTGGCTACTATGAAACCCCAAGCTTATATGGTCGGGTAGAATGTATAGATATGTATATATATATACGCGCATGGCCTTTAGAAAAGTGCGGATAACCCTAAGCCTTGAGTAGTGCCGGGTATGTATGACCGAGCCTTGGTAGGGCTAGGTATGTATAACACGAACCTCCGTGGTAATTCGGGTATGCTATATAAACTGCTATGTATATGACATCAATATGAGTACGAATATGCTAAGTACATGTAAATGCTATGTAAAGACTATGTATATGCAATGTATATGATATGAATATGAGTATGAATGGAAATATGAATACGAATACAAAAATGGATACGAAAGGTAAATGAGTACGGATACGTATACGGATACGGATATGGATGTATGTACACGGATACGCAATAGAAATGGAATGTCCGTATGAAATGCAAGTAAGTGCTATAATGATACTACTATCTCCCATCTTATTCTATTTCATATGTTGTCTATTACGCTTTCATATTGATGTTGAACATGCTTTACGTCCTCAGTACATTCTTCGTACTGACGTCCTTTTGTTTGTGGGCACTGCGTCATGCCCGCAGGTGGCCAGGGAGACAGAGTTGATGTTATATCCCGTATTTTGTACATTGGGACAATTCGGTTTAACTATGATAAGTTAGGGCCAAAACCATTTCGGGATGCAAAGTCGGGATTTTTGACCTTCGATTTTATTTTGAGACATAAGTTGTTCATGAATTTGTTGGCATGGAACACTTAGGAAAATTTGGGACCAAAAGTGGAATAATTGGAAGTTGAAAATCATGCAAAACAAGCCACGTTGGCCGTGTGGTGTGGAGGTGGCTCCCACCTATTTTCTGTCCAATTTTAATTGCTCCAACACATGTGTGTGGGCCATGAACACATGTGCAACTCTTGTGGAAGCTTAAAAGATGACTTCAAAGTCATCTATTCTCATTCCAACACTTAGAAAAAAATAGAAGTTGAAGAACAACAAGCATGACCTCGGCCAAGACCTTGAAAATTGAAGTTCAATTTGAGCCATCCCAAAATTATTTCGTTGATGCAAATCCACTAATTGGAGGTCCCTAAGTAGCGTGGAAGTGTTGTTGGAGCGATCAAACCGCTAGTTTTCATTCTTGCAAACCCTAGCTAGTTGTGAAGTTAAAGGAAGAAAGGGAAGATATGATCTTGTTTTATGTGTTATAAATGGCGTATGCATGTTGTAGTATGTTAATATGGATGAAAATCATGAAATAGAGTATGTTGAAGTTGAGTCCATGTGTATGAGGTTTGGCCGTGTGATGTGTGTTGTGTTTAAGTGATGAGTTAAGTTCTATGTAGCATGTTTAGTTGTGTAGTGTGAAGAAAAGAATGAGAATCATCAATATGTGTATATGTGTAGTATGGCCGAGTATGGGTCATATTGTATGACAATGAATGGATCGATTCTAATTAGTGTTTCGAATGTTATCGATTCTGAATTCTATGTGGAAATGAGAGTTTAATGACTCAAGATTGATGTTGTAATTGTATGGGCTGATTTGGAGAATCATGTGTATTTAATGTAATTTTTATATTTATGAGAATGACATTGTTAGAAGGTGAATTGTTGGTGCAAATCATGATTTGGAAGTGAGGGATGGAGTATAGTTGTGTTCTCGGGTTTGGGGACTGATTTCGGGTAGATTGGAACAATTGTTGGATTGTTGGAAATGTTGTATGACTTGTTTAAGATGTCTTTGAATATTGTTGGTATGGGTTCGGGTTAATATTTGAATGTATAAGTATTGATGTTGGCTTGAACGCAAGCCGTTGAATCGAATATATTGAAAGTTGTTGAATGATGAAAAAGAGGGTTATTAATGTTATATTGCCTTTCGGATTGATTATTGATGTTGCTAGGATGGTTGTTGATGTTGTTGTTGTTGATTTGGCTGAGTTAAATTCTCGGGGTTGTTTATTTACGGGGGGAAATCGCGAATTTATAGAATTAAGTGTTAATTTGGAATTTAAAAGCCCA
>NW_026727671.1:0-26185 GCF_029784015.1 Lycium ferocissimum
TCCGCACCGTTGTTTACTAATCGTACTTTGTAACTGCGTGGATGTCATAGGTCGCTTTCTTTTGTCGACATCGTCCTTCAAATTTAAATAAAAGGTTAAGACAAGTAGACTTCATGTCCCATGACCGGGCTCTATCGCACGATCTTAGATAAGGCATGAAGGTCAACAATCCCTAGATGCCCCGTAGCCTCCTCGTTTATAAACGTGGCGCGCTCACACCACAAAAATGTGACTCTACCGGACACGACTTTGCGTACAACCCCTAGACAGACTCGCTCGATACCACTTTGTCACACCCCGACCTTACTAGGCTGTGCATGGCACCCGACTCTCCCTCGTGAGTCGAGCGAACCCTTAAACATTCGCGTAATAAAACCTCGCCATTTCGGGAAAAACTTCTTAAAACATGGAACTTTTCAAACAACAATCATTATCCGAAAATACATACTCTTTAACATTTACAAACTTTTTCGCACTTCCCGACGCACTATCCAAGGTGACAATCGTCCCTCGCAAAGTCTCTAGGATGTACAAATACCATGTCATAAGTGCTTGACTCCGCAACACTCCGAACCAAACGGAGCTCACCAATCCCTGCGTGGACAACTTCTAGCAAGTCTTCTCTTCATCCCGGTGTACGCTGTTGGCATGAAACGCAATTTCCGAAGAAGGAGGGTCGTACGTGAATATGTACCGAGTATGTAAAGCGATAACAAATAATAACCATAGCTTAATTTAGTAGGAAGAAATCACAATCGCGCTCATTACCTGCTGACCTTCGCTTAAGAGAAAACTTAGATAAATACGCAGTCTCAAACAAGCTTTAAGTAAATAATCGCAATCCAACTAACGAATCCAGAGTAAAGTAATGTAATCTAGAACACCCTCCTAAAAAGTAAACGTAATATACATCACACGCGCCGGCTCCGGCAAAATAATGATAGTTCTTCGCGCAAATGCCCGGTCGATAATAATAACGATAATAGTAATAATAATAGTAATAACAATGATAATAACTAGTAATCCCCCGGGTGTGCCGGCTTCCGACACACGTCTATCCGGCCCTTCGGACATGCCGGTCCGGGAATAAAACGATGGCCCCTTCGGGCATGCCGGTCCAACATACGTCTATCCCGGCCCCCCCGGACATGCGGCCCCGACATAATAATCCAGCCCCGGGGCATGTCACTCGTGGCATACGGCTACCCCCGGCCCCTTCGGGCATGCCATCGTGACATAATATTAATCCTAGCCCCTTCGGGCATAATAATAATAGTAATAATAATAATAAAGTCTCTCACACCCCCTTCGGAGTGGTTTTGGAAAATCGAATAATAAGATATCGCACTCCTTCGGAGTGGTTTTGAAAAGTTTTAAATAATAAAATACCGCACTCCCTTCGGAGTGGTTTGAAAATAATTTTTTTTTTTACTTCTTTGTACAAAACTAGTTCTTTTAAAAATCATTAGTGAACTACAAACGCGTCTCAAAGTGGTTTTAGCATAAGAAAATTTACGACCATATGCACGCAAACCAATGTTAAGGCTCATTAGACACGTTTACTTACCGAGATAAACGGGTTTCGAGTCAATGGTTAGTATGAAGAAGATACGAGCATTTAAAATATCACATTCTACACGTGTTTAGCCATTTTGGAGAAAAGCCATAATCATATTAGGAACACTATTGCACAACAAGGTATATTAGAAAACTTAATGGCTTAAAACACTATCGTTTAGTAGTCGGGACAATAGCCAAAGCCTTTACTTATCGCACATAAATAAGTCAAATGGAGCAATAATTCTCGGGAATTGTGGGCCCACATTGTCAAGTCGGGGTGGCGTACATAAATTACGAACATTAAGCTTTACGGAGTCATTATGATAGTCTCGGTAATTCGGTCTTTACTGACATGCGTAGATGCCTAAACGCTTATCTCATCAATGCACAAGAAATTCGATTCAATTCCATTGAATGAAAAAGGGTCAAATCCAAGCTTAGATTTCTAAGAATAGAATCATCTCCAAGGCTTATATCCAAGCCTATTAGGTCTAAGACATGCCAAAAGAAGGAGGAGTAAAGCCTTACATACCTTGGTTGTGCCTTACGCTCGTCCAATCTTGACTCCCGTTTCACCAAAACCGCAAATGGTCACTTTTACCATTACTATTCATGCAAGTTAACATTTCAACTTTGGTTAAGCATTTGACTACCGAAATTTCCGTTAAAGCACCTCCCCTATAAATAGGACACCCCGAGATTCAACTCGGCTCAAACTAACCAACAACAAGCCAACAACAAGACCAACAACAATAACAACCAACACAATATGCTTACTTTCCAACGCAATGCAATGATTCTCATTTCGAACTTCATACTTTCAATTCAATACTAACTCCACCCATTAAACCTTTATCCATGTTATAAAAATCATCACAACACACTAACTTATCAAACAAGACAATTCATTTTTATTCCAACCTTTTCATAGCTCACGGCCAACATACATATTTCCATCTTCAACCCAATTTATTCAACTTCCGTCTCTCCAATATAAATTCTACCAACCTACAACTAGAATGTAACATAAAATTCAACTCATTTCATTTTTATACAACACTACACACACGGCTCCATACACGACCATGCACATGCACGGCTAGACATATACACACACACACACACACGGCCTCCACACCACACTCACAACACACAAACTCTTCATACTTCTCATTTATTTCATAAGACCATAACAATATAATCAACATACTAACAATTTTAACAATTTTCCTCCATATAATTACTATGTTCCACGGCTACAACACACCCACACACATGCACGGCTAACATGCTCACAAACACAATTCCATGATTTCCATACCATTCCACTTATTCTAACATCCATAAACCTTCCATAACATGAAAGAAAACATGAAATTCTTACCTTTTCCAACTTTTCCACTTGCCAAAAGAAGCTCTTTCTTGCCATGATATTTATACCACTTTGTAGAGAATCTTGAACTTAGTAGGAATACAAACAAATTATAATTTTGAATCAAAGTTGAAGGCTTCAAGATTTCTCTTTTTTTTTTCTCTCTTTCTTCTGAAATTTCTGAAATTTGTGGAGCTTTTTCTTTGAAATAAAATGAAGTTTCTGTCCCTTTTTGCCAACGTCGGTTTTGCTATAGTCTTTATGCTTGAAACCGTAGCTTGTACCGCGGGAATACTGTTTGCGTCGATAGTTCAGTTTGTAACGTCTATAATTCTCTACTCCGATGTCCTATCAATGAACGGTTTGTTGCATTACAAACTAGACTCGACGAACTTCATTTTAGGCTTTTAAAACACCTTAAAACTCCACATATACTATGGGATATGCGCCCATAGTTGACTTAAAAATTCGCCCATTTTTCAAATTTTCGTCGAACTTATTTTCTTCGATTTACTCGATCTCGAAATATTCCGACGCCCAAAATGCGGGATATAACATCCTTCCCCCCCCCCTTTAGAACATTCGTCCTCGAATGTTGTTGATCTCCTGGGGTGGTATGATACTCCGGGAGGATCCTTTCTTGCAGTTGTCCTTTTCCCTTCATACTCGTTCTTGTTAAGTCCAACATAACATAACCTTAGCGGGCTCCTTACGCGTCAACACTGGGACATACGTGTTCACTAACTCAATCACGAATGAGGCATCATACGCATCCATATGTATATACATAATTATTATCAATTAATCCACAAAATACTTCCAAACGTAGTTCAAGCCTATCCAAATTCCAAAGCCATAGCGTACTTTCGTCTCTTCTCTAATCACTTGGTCGCGGGCTAGGTGGCTCCCTTTTGTAGTCCCCAACCATCTTGTACATTCTATTTTCCCATTTGTCTCTTGGATCAACATTTGTGAAAATTTTCAGTAACTTCCCAGGGGGTCACCCATCATGAAATTGCTCTCACCTGAGCACGCTTAACCCCGAAACTTTGGTGGGATTTGGTGCCTTAATGCTGACATAGTCGCGTTCACTCCCTTATATGCCCTTTACTACCTAATTTGGGGCTAGTCAAGGCCTTGCAGATTCCGAGATATGTTCGCAACACGTCCCTTCTCGTACAATTACTATTTTGCCCCTTTCGATTCTTAATGTTCACCTTCACTTTCATTCTCCCGACTTACATTTCAGTAACACTTCAATATTCTTACCTCATCCAACATGCCTCGTCCGCACCGTTGTTTACCACTGTACTTTGTAACTGTTGATGTCATAGGTCGCTTTCTTTTGTCGACATCGTCCTTCAGCTGAAATAAAAGGTTAGTACAAGGGACTTCATGTCCTATGACTGGGCTCTATCGCACGATCTTAGATACGACAGAAGGTCAACAATCCCTAGATGCCCCGTAGCCTCCTGTTTATAAATGTGGCGCGCAACACACCATAAACAAGACTCTACCGGACACGACTTTGCAGACAACCCCTAGACACGGACACTGCTCGATACCACTTTGTCACACCCCGACCTTACTAGGGTGTGATGGGCACCCGACTCTCCTCAGAGTCGAGCGAACCCTTAAACATTCGCGTAATAAAACCTGCCATTTCGAAAACTTCTTAAAACATGGAACTTTTCAAACAACAATCATTATGCGAAAATACATACTCTTTTAACATTTACAAACTTTTCGCACTTCCCGACGCACTATCCACAGGACAAATGCGCAAAGTCTCTAGGATGTACAAATACCATGTCATAAGTGCTTGACTCGGCAACACTCCGAACTAAAATGGAGCTCACTAATCCCGCGGGGACAACTTCTAAGCAAGTCTTCTCAAATTCTGGGTGTACCTGCGTGGCATGAAACGCAGCCCCCCGAAGAAGGAGGGTCAGTACGGAATATGTACTGAGTATGTAAAGCGATAACAAATAATAACCATAGCTTAATTTAGTAGGGAAGAAATCACAATCACGCTCATTACCTGCAGCCTTTGCTTAAGAGAAAACTTAGATAAATACGCAGAGTCTCAAACAAGCTTTAAGTAAATAATCGCAATCCAACTAACGAATCCAGAGTAAGTAATGTAATCTAGAACACCCCTCCTAAAAAAGTAATGCAATACATCACATGCGCCGCTTCCGGCAAAATAATGATAGGCCCTTCGGGCAGCCGCTTCCGGGTCGATAATAATAACGATAATAGTAATAACAATAGTAATAACAATGATAATAATAATACTAGTAATCCCCTTCGGGTGTGCCGGTTCCGACATACGTCTATCCTGGCCCCTTCGGACATGCCGGTCCCGGAATAAAACGATGGCCCCTTCGGGCATGCCGGTCCAACATACGTCTATCCTGGCCCCTTCGGACATGCTGGCCCCGACATAATAATCCTAGCCCCCGGGCATGTCACTCGTGGCATACGGCTACCCCGGCCCCTTCGGGCATGCCACTCGTGACATAATACTAAACCCCCTTCGGGCATAATAATAATAGTAATAATAATAATAAAATCTCACACCCCCTTCGGAGTGGTTTTGGAAAATCTGAATAATAAGATATCGCACTCCCTTCGGAGTGGTTTTGAAAAGTTTTAAATAATAAAATACCGCACTCCCTTCGGAGTGGTTTGAAAATAATTTTTTTTACTTCTTTGTACAAAACTAGTTCTTTTAAAAATCATTAGTGAACTACAAACGCGTCTCAAATTAATCCGAATTAGCATAAGAAAATTTACGACCATATGCACGCAAACCAATGTTAAGGCTCATTAGACACGTTTACTTACCGAGACCCGAAAGCTTAAACGGGTTTCGAGTCAATCCGACTTAGTATGAAGAAGATACGAGCATTTGAAGTACAGAACATTCTACACGTGTTTCAGAAGCCATTTTTGGAGAACCGAAGCCATAATCATATTAGGAACACTATTGCACAACAAGGTATATTAGAAAACTTAATGAAACAGTTAAAACACTATCGTTTAGTAGTCGGGACAATAGCCAAAAGTTTCCTTTACTTATCGCACATAAATAAGTCAAATGGAGCAATACAGAAGGGTCTCGGGAATTGTGGGCCCACTTCGGTCAAGTCGGGGTGGCGTACATAAATTACGAACATTAAGCTTTACGGAGTCATTATGATAGTCTCGTTCAATTCGGTCTTGGTTGGACAAGACGTAGATGCCTAAACGCTTATCTCATCAATGCACAAGAAATTCGATTCAATTGAATGAATGAAAAAGGGTCAAATCCAAGCTTAGATTTCTAAGAATAGAGAATCATCTCCAAGGCTTATATCCAAGCCTATTAGGTCTAAGACATGCCAAAAGAAGGAGGAGTAAAGCCTTACATACCTTGGTTGTGCCTTACGCTCGTCCAATCTTGACTCCCGTTTCACCAAAAATCTGCAAATGGTCACTTTTACCAGTTACTATTCATGCAAGTTAACATTTCAACTTTGGTTAAGCATTTGACTACAAAAATTCCGGCAGCACCTCCCCATAAATAGGACACCCCGAGATTCAACTCGGCTCAAACTAACCAACAACAAGCCAACAACAGTACCAACAACAATAACAACCAACACAATATGCTTACTTTCCAACGCAATGCCATGATTCTCATTTCGACTTCATACTTTCAATTCAATACTAACTCCACCCATTAAACCTTTATCCATGTTATAAAAATCATCACAACACACTAACTTATCAAACAAGACAATTCATTTTTATTCCAACCTTTTCATAGCTCACGCCAACATACATATTTCCATCTTCAACCCAATTTATTCAACTTCCATCTCCAATATAAATTCTACCAACCTACAACTAGAATGTAACATAAAATTCAACTCATTTCATTTATACAACACTACACACACGGCTCCATACACGACCATGCACATGCACGGCTAGACATATACACACACACACACACACGGCCTCCACACCACACTCACAACACACAAACTCTTCATACTTCTCATTTATTTCATAAGACCATAACAATATAATCAACATACTAACAATTTTAACAATTTTCCTCCATACAATTACTATGTTCCACGGCTACAACACACACCACACACACATGCACGGCTAACATGCTCACAAACACAATTCCATGATTTCCATACCATTCCACTTATTCTAACATCCATAAACCTTCCATAACATGAAAGAAAACATGAAATTCTTACCTTTTTCCAACTTTTCCACTTGCCAAAAGAAGCTCTTTCTTGCCATGATATTTATACCACTTTGTAGAGAATCTTGAACTTAGTAGGAATACAAACAAATTATAATTTTGAATCAAAGTTGAAGGCTTCAAGATTTCTCTTTTTTTTTTCTCTTCTTTCTTCTGAAATTTCGGAAATTTGTGGAGCTTTTTTGTCTTGAAATAAAATGAAGTTTACGTGTCCTTTTAAAAACTGCAACGTCGGTTTTCGTAGCTACGATCAGAAGCGATCTTGTAATCTCTTACCGCGGGAATACCGTTTCGCGTCGACGGTTCAGTTTGTAACGTCTATAATTCTCTACTCCGATGTCCTATCAATGAACGGTTTGTTGCATTACAAACTAGACTCGACGAACTTCATTTTAGGCTTTTTAAAACACCAAAAACTCCACATATACTATGGGATATGCGCCTCCATAGTTGACTTAAAAATTCGCCCAAACATTTCAAATTTTCGTCGAACTTATTTTCTTCGATTTACTCGATCTCGAAATATTCCGACGCCCAAAATGCGGGATATAACATCCTTCCCCCCTTTAGAACATTCGTCCTCGAATGTTCAACTGATCTCCTGGGGTGGTATGATACTCCGGGAGGATCCTTTCTTGCAGTTGTCCTTTTCCCTTCATACTCGTTCTTGTTAAGTCTAACATAACATATTCTCCCCCCCCTTAAGGGGCTCCTTACGCGTCAACAATCTTCACGCTGGGACATACGTGTTCACTAACTCAATCACGAATGAGGCATCATACGCATCCATATGTATATACATAATTATTATCAATTAATCCACAAAATACTTCCAAACGTAGTTCAAGCCTATCCAAATTCCAAAGCCATAGCGTACTTTCTGTCTCTTCTCTAATCTCGCCTGTCGCGTGCTAGGTGGCTCCCTTTTGTAGTCCCCAACCATCTTGTACATTCTATTTTCCCATTTGTCTCTTGGATCAACATTTGTGAAAATTTTCAGTAACTTCCCAGGGGGTCACCCATCATGAAATTGCTCTCTCACCCGAGCACGCTTAACCCCGAAACTTTGGTGGGATTTGGTGCCTTAATGCTGACATAGTCGCGTTCACTCCCTTATATGCCCTTTACTACCTAATTTGGGGCTAGTCAAGGCCTTGCAGATTCCGAGATATGTTCGCAACACGTCCCTCTCGTACAATTACTATTTTGCCCTTTCGATTCTTAATGTTCACCTTCACTTTCATTCTCCCGACTTACATTTCAGTAACACTTCAATATTCTTACCTCATCCAACATGCCTCGTCCGCACCGTTGTTTACCACTGTACTTTGTAACTGTTGATGTCATAGGTCGCTTTCTTTTGTCGACATCGTCCTTCCATTTGAAATAAAAGGTTAGTACAAGGGACTTCATGTCCTATGACTGGGCTCTATCGCACGATCTTAGATACGACGAGAAGGTCAACAATCCCTAGATGCCCGTAGCCTCCGTTTATAAATGTGGCGCGCTTCACACCATAAACGGACTCTACCGGACACGACTTTGCGTACAACCCCTAGGACGGACACCGCTCCGATACCACTTTGTCACACCCCGACCTTACTAGGGTGTGATGGGCACCGACTCTCCTCGAGTCGAGCGAACCCTTAAACATTCGCGTAATAAAACACCGCCATTTCGAAAACTTCTTAAAACATGGAACTTTTCAAACAACAATCATTATCCGAAAATACATACTCTTTTAACATTTACAAACTTTTCGCACTTCCCGACGCACTATCCACGAGGACACCGTTCCGCAAAGTCTCTAGGATGTACAAATACCATGTCATAAGTGCTTGACTCGGCAACACTCCGAACTAAAATGGAGCTCACCAATCCCGCGGGGACAACTTCTAGCAAGTCTTCTCTTCATGCAGGTGTACTGCGCGTGGCATGAAACGCTTGCCCCCGAAGAAGGAGGGTCGGTACGGAATATACCGAGTATGTAAAGCGATAACAAATAATAACCATAGCTTAATTTAGTAGGGAAGAAATCACAATCGCGCTCATTACTGCCGCAGCCTTTGCTTAGAGAGAAAACTTAGATAAATACGCAGAGTCTCAAACAAGCTTTAAGTAAATAATCGCAATCCAACTAACGAATCCAGAGTAAGTAATGTAATCTAGAACACCCCTCCTAAAAAAGTAATGCAATACATCACATGCGCCGCTTAGCAAAATAATGATAGCCCGCCCGGCGACCGCTTCCGGTCGATAATAATAACGATAATAGTAATAACAATAGTAATAACAATGATAATAATAATACTAGTAATCCCCTTCGGTGTGCCGGTTCCGACATACGTCTATCCTGGCCCCTTCGGACATGCCGGTCCCGGAATAAAACGATGGCCCCTTCGGGCATGCCGGTCCAACATACGTCTATCCTGGCCCCTTCGGACATGCTGGCCCCGACATAATAATCCTAGCCCCTTCGGGCATGTCACTCGTGGCATACGGCTACCCTGGCCCCTTCGGGCATGCCACTCGTGACATAATACTAATCCTAGCCCCTTCGGGCATAATAATAATAGTAATAATAATAATAAAATCTCACACCCCCTTCGGAGTGATTTTGGAAAATCTGAATAATAAGATATCGCACTCCCTTCGGAGTGGTTTTGAAAAGTTTTAAATAATAAAATACCGCACTCCCTTCGGAGTGGTTTGAAAATAAATTTTTTTACTTCTTTGTACAAAACTAGTTCTTTTAAAAATCATTAGTGAACTACAAACGCGTCTCAAATTAATCCGAATTAGCATAAGAAAATTTACGACCATATGCACGCAAACCAATGTTAAGGCTCATTAGACACGTTTACTTACCGAGACCTGAAAGCTCAGAAACGGGTTTCGAGTCAATCCGACTTAGTATGAAGAAGATACGAGCATTTGAAGTACAGAACATTCTACACGTGTTTCAGAAGCCATTTTTGGAGAACCGAAGCCATAATCATATTAGGAACACTATTGCACAACAAGGTATATTAGAAAACTTAATGAAACAGTTAAAACACTATCGTTTAGTAGTCGGGACAATAGCCAAAAGTTTCCTTTACTTATCGCACATAAATAAGTCAAATGGAGCAATACAGAAGGGTCTCGGGAATTGTGGGCCCACTTCAGGTCAAGTCGGGGTGGCGTACATAAATTACGAACATTAAGCTTTACGGAGTCATTATGATAGTCTCAGTGCAATTCGGTCTTGGTTGGACAAGACGTAGATGCCTAAACGCTTATCTCATCAATGCACAAGAAATTCGATTCAATTCCATTGAATGAAAAAGGGTCAAATCCAAGCTTAGATTTCTAAGAATAGAATCATCTCCAAGGCTTATATCCAAGCCTATTAGGTCTAAGACATGCCAAAAGAGAGAGAGAGAGAGAGAGAGAGAGAGAGAGAGAGAGAGAGAGAGAGAGAGAGAGAGAGAGAGAGAGAGAGAGAGAGAGAGAGAGAGAGAGAGAGAGAGAGAGAGAGAGAGAGAGAGAGAGAGAGAGAGAGAGAGAGAGAGAGAGAGAGAGAGAGAGAGAGAGAGAGAGAGAGAGAGAGAGAGAGAGAGAGAGAGAGAGAGAGAGAGAGAGAGAGAGAGAGAGAGAGAGAGAGAGAGAGAGAAAGAAGAGAGAGAGTAAGAGCTTTACATACCTTGGTTGTGCCTTACGCTCGTCCAATCTTGACTCCCGTTTCACCAAAAATCTGCAAATGGTCACTTTTACCAGTTACTATTCATGCAAGTTAACATTTCAACTTTGGTTAAGCATTTGACTACCGAAATTCCGGCAGCACCTCCCCTATAAATAGGACACCCCGAGATTCAACTCGGCTCAAACTAACCAACAACAAGCCAACAACAAGTACCAACAACAATAACAACCAACACAATATGCTTACTTTCCAACGCAATGCCATGATTCTCATTTCGACTTCATACTTTCAATTCAATACTAACTCCACCCATTAAACCTTTATCCATGTTATAAAAATCATCACAACACACTAACTTATCAAACAAGACAATTCATTTTTATTCCAACCTTTTCATAGCTCACGGCCAACATACATATTTCCATCTTCAACCCAATTTATTCAACTTCCATCTCCAATATAAATTCTACCAACCTACAACTAGAATGTAACATAAAATTCAACTCATTTCATTTATACAACACTACACACACGGCTCCATACACGACCATGCACATGCACGGCTAGACATATACACACACACACACACACACGGCCTCCACACCACACTCACAACACACAAACTCTTCATACTTCTCATTTATTTCATAAGACCATAACAATATAATCAACATACTAACAATTTTAACAATTTTCCTCCATATAATTACTATGTTCCACGGCTACAACACACCACACACACATGCACGGCTAACATGCTCACAAACACAATTCCATGATTTCCATACCATTCCACTTATTCTAACATCCATAAACCTTCCATAACATGAAAGAAAACATGAAATTCTTACCTTTTTCCAACTTTTCCACTTGCCAAAAGAAGCTCTTTCTTGCCATGATATTTATACCACTTTGTAGAGAATCTTGAACTTAGTAGGAATACAAACAAATTATAATTTTGAATCAAAGTCAAGGCTTCAAGATTTCTCCTTTTTTTTTTCTCTTCTTTCTTGCTGAAATTTCGGAAATTTGTGGAGCTTTTTTTGCCGAAATAAAATGAAGTTTCGTCCTTTTAAAAACTCGCAACGTCGGTTTATCGTAGCTACGATCTTGCGACCGTCGCATTGTAGCGGTACCGCGGGAATACCGTTTCGCGTCGACAGTTCAGTTTGTAACGTCTATAATTCTCTACTCCGATGTCCTATCAATGAACGGTTTGTTGCATTACAAACTAGACTCGACGAACTTCATTTTAGGCTTTTAAAACACCTTAAAACTCCACATATACTATGGGATATGCGCCTCCATAGTTGACTTAAAAATTCGCCCAGCATTTCCCCAAATTTTCGTCGAACTTATTTTCTTCGATTTACTCGATCTCGAAATATTCCGACGCACAAAATGCGGGATATAACAAAAATGGCCCAGAAAGGCCTCCACAAACTCATCCCATACGGCTGGGGGAGCACCCTCACCTCTGGACAGCTCCCATGACTCATACCAATTAGCTGCTATGTCGTGCGTACCGATACGACGCCAACTCCACCGACTCTCGGTCTCGCAGGCCCTGACAAGCCGCAGCGTACGCCGCATCTGTCTAATGAACTCCTGAGGGTCCTCCTCGGGATTTGACCCTAAAAACTCTGGCGGATTACGTGCCCAGTCACCGGGCCCTCTCACCGGTCACGTCTATCCGCACGGCCATCCCCCGCTACGTGCCTCCGGACCTCGCCCCCGCGCCCGCCTCCGGTCAACAATCGAACAAGCCGTCCCTCATAGCCCCGTCCTCCGCCCCCGGGCCGAGGAGCCGGAGGCTCCGGCACTCGAACCTCGGGGGGCGAGCGGTGGAGCCGCTCCCCGTCCCGCGCAGCACCGCCGCCGCTCCGTTCCCCTCTCGAAGGTGATGGGGTGGGCGGAACCGGCCGACGGGGCACAATCTCCGGCCGACGCCGAGCACGGCCCTAGTAACTCTCTCTGGGCCCGACCGGTCTCTCCCACCGCAGCCAGTACTCTGCCCTTCTCGCGGCTATCGCCTTCTCGGAGGCATCGCCGAAAACATAGAACCGTTAGTGGAGGAGTCATCCCGATAATACGGCTCTATCGCACGATCTAAGATCGAAGGAGGGATAATATCCTAAATGTCTCGTAGCCTCCTCGTTTATAGATGTGGTGCACCACACACCGATAAACAGACTCTACTAGACACGGCCCGTAGACATTCCGAGGACTAACCGCTGCGATACCACTTCGTCACGACCCAACCCCGTAGGTCGTGACTAGTGCCCGAGCTGGGCACTCGTTCCCTTTTTTAATCATAACCCGCTCATAGTAACTTATTGGAAACTTATATATATAAAACATACACGGTGGCACATATACATACGTATACATATACAGATCATACATATAATCTGGGAATGTACAGAACACAATTATAACTGAACAGTGCTACCCACAACCCACGTACATGTCTACGTGCCTCCAAGAGTCATAGCGAGAATCATATGACGGGACGGGGCCCCGCCGTGCCCGAGAATAAACATACGCAATAGGTACATAACGAAAGAGTTTGTACCAAATGGGCTCCGGACAAAGGAGCACTCCAAAAATAGGCCCGGCGAGAGTCCTAAGGCGACGGCTCACCCAAACGAGTACACCGTACACACGCGGCATGAAACGCGCCCCCGAAGAAAGGGTCGTCGGAATATGTACTGAGTATGTAAAGCGGGTAATACATTAAACAGAATCAAAACCGGAATGAGGGTTACAGAAATAAGTGTAGAAACCGGGAAAACATAAATTGCCTTTTTAAATGCTTGTCATACATATACATATGTTGATAAGCCAAATCATATCATAGTCAGATCATCGTACCACCGTACATACAAACCGTGCCCTGGGAGGGGACTCGGTGAGATATCATATACATCATACACATGTCACTTACCGGAAATCATGTACGAAGCACAGAAAACAAGTATAATGATCAGAATATCAGAATGCTTACTTTCTGAACACAAATCATGTATGTCAAAAACATATATCATATGTGGTCGATAATGGGACCCGGCGGACGGAACGTGGTCGCCCCTCCTGCCTTGGGCGCCACAACTCATCATACTTCGAAAGTTTTGCATATCTCCGAACCCATCCTCCGAATCATATCATAATTCAGAATCATATCATATCTCAGAATCATATCGCATCTCAGAATCATATGTCATATATCAGAACTCATCATACTTCGGAAACTCATCATACTTCGGATTGTGCGCACGAACATAACCGGCCCGGGACTCGACGAAGGAATTAACAATAATATGCACGAGCGAGAATCGTAGGAATCATATACAATGTACAAATTTCATAAATCATATGCAGCATAAACATTCACCAAAATTTAATAAATTAATCAAAACAAACCATTCTTTATAGATTAGGGTCATAGTCCAATCAAATTTCCTTTTGAATGCCATTCGGGGACATATCAAACAAACTTTGGAAATCATAATTACATATCGAAGTCATATGCGTAGCAATCCTTGTTTAACATGCATCTAATTCAAAATTCTAAACTTACCAAATAAGTAGGGCATCCATGCTCGGAGATCAAGGCGAAAATAATACTAAATCTTTCTTAAAGGTCATTAAGGAGAATCATAGAAAAGCCGCGGGCCCCACGGACGGGTGCCGACCCCATCCGAGCCCGACTACGAGAGTTAGGGGAATGTTATGTCTTATGGAGTTACTTATTATGTTTCGGGGCGATCCGAGCTCATATGCAAAAGTTACGGGCGTTTGAAGTTCGGAACCTTTTAATAGCAAAATTCCTTATAAGACTTTTGGAATTCCATCCTTCGAAAACATAAGAATCTTAGTTTGGTTCCATGAAAGAATAAATCTTTAGGCAAAAATAAAATACGTATCTAGGCTCGGATTCTAAGAGTGGAATTACCCCGAGGTTCAGGTCATAACCTAGTAGTACTACGACATGCCAAAGAAGAGAAAGTAACGCCTTACATACCTCGTCCGCTCGCAAGCTAAATCAAGTCTCAACTCTCGGATGCTCCAAGATCTACGTAACGCCAATATACCAAACATTAGCCATAAGCATTTAAGCATTCAATTCCAAACGAACATTAAATTCTACCGAAATTTCGGCAGCATTTCCCCTATAAATACAACACCCCGAGAATTCAGCTCGGCCAAATTCAACAACAACCAAACCAGCAACCAAGCTACAACCTCAATAATCAATTCAAAATACATTCTAACATTAATAGCTCTTTTTACATAACTTCAACAACATTCATAATATTCCAACGACATTCAACAACATTCATAATATACTTTCTTCAACTACTTACGATCAAACTAATATCAATGTTTACACACTCGATTACTAATCCAAAACCATCCAAACAATATTCAAGAACATTTTAAACAATTCACACAATTCTCCAAACAACTCAAACCCTACTCCAACTCACCCGAATTTGTCTCCAAACCCGAAAACAACACCAAACACATTCTTATCTTCCAAATTCATGATTTACACCATTAATCCGCACATTAATAATGCAAACCTCATAGATACAAAAATTACATAAAATTCACATAAACTTCCAAATCGTCCCATAACCAACATAACATTATTTTGAGTCGTTAAACTTACATTTTTTTCTCATAAAATCCATAACGACGATAACGAGAATACTAACGACGATTGTTCATTCACAACTACACAAAGGGGACATTTTCGGCCAACACCATACAAACATTCATAAATGATTTCCATTCTTTTCTTCACACCACAACAATCAAAACATGCTAACTAATATTAATTCATCACTTATAGCACCACATACACACACACGGCCAATCAACACATACACGGCTCAACTTCAACTCCACTTCTATCATGAATTTCTTCCTTTTTAACATACTACAACACATATAAACCACTTATAACACATAAAACAAGATTGAAACTCACCTTTCTTCTTCAACTTCCCAATTTGCCTAAAGTGGCGGATGGAGAAAACGAGCAAACCAACGCTTCCAATAACGCTTCCACGTTAACGAGCACCCTTGAATTAACAAGTTTGCTTGAAGAATTTATTTTTTTGGTGGCTTAAAGTTGGTCTTGAATCTTCATGGACATGGCCGAATGGCCTTCCTCTTTCTCTTCTCCTTGTTCTCTTGTTTTCTCTAGAATTTTCTAAGTGTGGAAGTGGTGTGAAAGATGACTAAGTCATCTTTTAAGTCCCTTATAAAATAAATCCATGTGGCCATGGTCCACCATTAAGTGGCCGGCCACCTTGCCCCTTTTTTTTTTTTTTTTTTTTTTTTTTTTTGAATTTTCAACTTTCCATAAATAGCACACTTACTAAAAATGGAAAACAACTCCAATATCTCCTTAACACTTTCCTACCAATAAAATCATACACAGTTTAAACCTTTAAGACAAACAAAAGTCTCTCGGGGTAGTCTTGCCCCTAACTTATCGTAGTTCACTCACGTTGTCCCGTTGTTCAAAATACGGGATATAACAGAAATAATTTGTAATACCGACATGAACCACCACGGGGAGAAACGTGGAGTCTGATCTCGGCCCGATCAGCTAAGCTATCTCATACCTTGCCGGGGCACGAGACATGAACATGACATGAATGGATCCAAAATCCCTCAATGGGGAAAACATGAAGGAATCGTCCCAATCGGACGGAGCATTCCTTATCCTACGTTGGCATACGTAGTTTCGGGCTATCCGAGCCTTCTCGGTATTAATACAACTCCCGAACATGAAAATAATCGAAGACATGATTTTCGAGTCTTGACATAAACATACGGGTACATGAAGACATGACAATAAATGCATATATATGAGCTTTTCACGGAAATAAGCAAAATATCTCATACCTTGTGTTATAGAACCCAAAGGATGCAAGTTATGGGTTTTCATAGATTACGGACTGGGTCTCAATCACCAAAACAGTAAATTAGGAATTGTAACTTACCATATAATATACATCATGGTTCAAGTGTCTAGGGTTTATCATGAATATACCTAGAATCCTAAAACTGGTGTGTAATCATGGAATACTGAAACATGGGGAAGAACAAGGATGTTCCCACACGTGGATAGTTCTTACATACCTTGACTTCCTGCTTTTGAGCGTATCACATTGTCCTTCAATCCCTTCGACTTTAATCTATAGCAATACAGATCATAGGGATTCTATATTAGCAACAATATCCGTGCTTTGATCATCTAAGCATTTTATCAAACACTTGGTGGGCATGAAGCTCCACAACCTTCATTAATGGTGTTTTCTTCACCCAATCCCCATTCTATTACTTCTAGCCGATTCTACAATCTCAATTAGGTGTAATTAACATCATTCTCCATCACCCATATGATTATAACAATCTCAAGTCAACAATCCAAAACCCTACTATAGTTCGTGTAATTCTCTTTACTAAACCCATTTACTATTCTCCCAAGAACTCATTAATTCACTATTATGAATGATTAGAGTGTAGAAGCATTACCTTTTTCACGTTCAATCCTCTTGAATTCAAGTTCTCGGATTTCCACGCCCAACAATAAGGTTCCACTCACAGCTCTATTGATTAGAAGGGTTTACTCAAGTTAGAAAGAGATTAGGGACTTGAATTCATACTAGAATCATGATAAAAATTACCTTGGAGGGTTCTTGAGGCTTAATAATTGTTCCCTCTGACTTTAGGGTAATTTTTCATGACTAGGGGTGTTAGGAAAATAAACCCCAAGCTTAAATATAACTTAAAATGCGAAATCCCGACTTTTGACCCGAAACCTGACCTGTTATGCGATGGTACCACGATGCACGTGCAGCGTACGACCCCATGCAGGTCAATATTTAGAGAGGGTGTTTTTGTGCTATTGGTGTGTGACACGAGGCCATCGCACGCGCCCTCACAACAGACCTGTATCGGTTCTGCACAATGTTCGGTAAAATGGACATAACTTCTTGTACAGAGCTTTGTTTGGGATCCACAATATACCGTTGGAAATCTATTTTAAAGAGCTATAACTTTCATGTTTTAAGTTTTCTCAAATTCCCAATCGATTTTCACAAAATTTGACCGGAAGGCAGACGTATCAAAAACTTAGCCGATTCTATAGAATTTTAAACGCCTTACTATTAGCCATATTGAGATGATCATATCTCCTTGCTCCAATCTCTGATTGGCCTGGTCCTTATATCGTTAGAAAGCTATTTTTATGTAGTACAACTTTCATTGAGGGTACTTTTCCAAATTCCCAACTAATCAAGGAGTTATCACTGCCCGAAGTAGGCCTATCTCTCCTATCAACCATTTTCGCAAAACGTTCAAACCTTAAGTTTTTCCACTAAAACTCTAATGATACGAGTCTAACCTTAGTTCTAAGATACAGGTGTAACATTATCTCCCTCTTGGGATCATTCGTCCTCGAATGATGGTCTTGGTTATAATCGTAGCTAATTCTGAGACTCTATGGAAGTTTGGCGGCGTTTATTCCGTAACTAAGATACCTAAAACTACCGACCGAGCCACGTGATCACTGAACTGACTGAATGAATACATGTTTACTGAACTGAATGTCTACTGAACTGTCTGAATACTAAAAACATGGAGATTATACTATAAGGATCTAAATGAAAAGGTTAGTTACCTTCAGCATTTCTTGCTTGCTCTTCAAAGAGATGGGGATATTTGGACTTCATGTCCTCCTCGACCTCCCACGTAGCCTCTTCAACTTTCTGATTTCTCCATAGTACTTTCACCGTAGCAATCTCTTTAGTTCTCAACTTGCGGATTTGACGATCAAGAATAGCCACCGGGATCTCTTCATAAGACAAAGCCATCTTTAACCCCTATGATTTGTGTAGGAAGAACCGGAGACGGGTCTCCCATGAACTTCTTCGGATAGATACATGAAATACCGGGTGTACGGCGGCCAAATTTTGTGGCAATTCAAACTCATAAGCCACTTGCCCCATCCTTTGCAAGATTCTATATGGCCCAATATAGCGGGGGCTAAGCTTCCCCTTCTTCCCAAATCTCATAACGCCTTTCATAGGCGAAACTTTCAGAAACACCCAATCATCAACTTCAGACTCCAAGTCTCTACGCCATACGTCCGAATAGGACTTTTGGTGACTCTGAACCGTTTTCAAATGCTCCTGAACCAACTTGACGTTTTCCATAGCTCGATAGACCAAGTACTGGCCCTAACAACTCGCTCACCAACTTCAAACCATCCAATCGACGACCTACATCTCCGCCCATACAAGGCCTCAAACGGCTATCCGGATACAAGAGTGGTAATCGTTATTATAAGAAAACTCAACGAGAAGCAAATGGTCATCCCAATTACCTTTGAAATCTAGGACACATGCTCTCAACATGTCCTCGAGTCGGAATAGTACGCTCTCGCCCGGCCATCCGTCCGAGGATGAAAAGCTTGCCGAGGTTCACCCCGTGCCCAATCCTTTCTTCGAAAGGATTTCCAAAAGTCCACGTAAGAACAAGCACCACCGTCCGAAATGATGGACAAAGGAGTCCTATGCAGTCGGATGATTTCTTGAATATATATAACTTGGCGTAATCTTCTGCTGAATCTGTAGTCTTCACTGGCAAGAAGTGAGCTGACTTGGTAAGTCGATCTATAATCACCCAAATCGAATCATGCTTTCAAAAAGAGCGAGGCAAACCTGTTATGAAATCCATATTTATCATCTCCCATTTCCGCACGGGAATGTTATGTTCCGAGCCAACCCACCGGCCTTTGGTGTTCGGCTTTCACTTACCGGGCAATTTGGATACTTAGCCACAAAATGCTACATTTTTCTTCATGTCATTCCACCAATAAATCTCCTTAAGATCATGATACATCTTTGTGGAACCTCGGGTGAAAGGAATACCCGGAATCGTGGGCTTTATACACCATCTCTCGAGCCCATCTATGTCCGGAACGCAGTACCGCCTCTCCGTACCTCAAAGTACCATCATCTCCCTTGTTCAAAGGCCGTAGTCTTGTGTTTGTGAATTCCCTCCTTTAGCTGTAACAGGCAGGGATCACTAAACTGTTTTTCTTTCACTTCTGCTACTAAGGAGGATTCAGCCCTGTTCTGAACAACAACTCCACCATCTTTCGAGTCTAGAAGCCGAACTCCTAGGCTTGCTAAGCGGTGGTGTCACGACCCAACCCCGTGTGGTGACCTGTCGGTCCTACTTGACACCTATACGTACCTACCTACCGATCCGACATACTAACTAGCCAATCCGCTTAACATACACAAATCCATACGTATACGCGAGGCGCGTCGCACAAACATATATATACATATACATGTCGAAACCCGTACGTGCCGTTAGGGCTATTATACCGTACGTAGTCGCATATCACACGTACCTACCCGGACAAAGGTAACCCACACCCCACAAACATGTCGCGTACCTCTAACATACAGAATCGAATCGAAGACGGACAGGCCCCGCCGTACCCAAATAGTCATATATACGTAACATATGAATAACGAGAAGATATATATATAAAGTATCGGCTCCGATCAAAGGAGCTCTTCGACAAAGCAGACCGATGTCCTATACCGGTGGCGGGTCACGCGGTGCGTCCGTACTCCGTGGGCATGTAACACGACCCCGAAGAACGGGGGTCGATGCGAAGGTGTGCGAGTATGTAAAGCGGAACATAACATACATAATTATAACAACGTGAATCAGATATGTAAAATCGTAATTTTACGGAAATACGAAATAGAGCGGACAAAAATCGGTTCGTAGTGGAGTCGGACTTACATAATGTATAGACGGAATCATAAGCGGCCGGAGCGGACTTACGGAGCGTACGTACGGACTCTCCACCGAACCGTAATTCAAACGTATGACGGACGTAATCGTAGTCCGAATCGTATTTCCAAAAGTGTGACGGACGAGTCATATTCCAAATCGGACATACGGAATCGTACGACGAGAATCATGCATGCGTAGTCATAATCATATGCACGAACATATCGTAAATCGATCCCGGTCACATACGGACGTATCCGGCCCTTTCATAAGGGACGCGGTAACAGAACCCGGCCCTCGTAGTACGGGACGCGGTGGACAGACAGAATCAGATCGAATGCCATCCTGGCCGCCATCCCCGTAATATCACATAATCGGATCATAAGCAGATCATAATCATACACAGACAGATCCCGGCCCGCACAATCCGAGGGACGCGGTGAACAATGCAGTGGAAGTGCACGAATTACAGAACCTGGCCCGGGCGCAGTGAAGGAAGCGTTGAGGCATCCACGAACAGACAAATGAGAAACCATATACATACAGACCGACATACAGACTTAATTAAAAACTGAAATAGTTCAGAAAACAGATCAGATCAGAATAGTCGGATTATATCGGAACAGAATGTCCAGAGTCGTTACGGATGTCAGAATAATGTTCAGATTCAGAAAGACAGTCAAAATACTTATTAGTTAGCGGACAGAACATAATTAAGAGTTACCTATGAAGAACGGACAGAGATAGATCAATTTGAGTCATACCGGGAGTATCAGGGTTTTGTGGGCCCACCTCGGACCCAACCATAGAAAAAGTATGTAATTTATGGATAATAAACCTGAGGGAGCCGTCCATAATCATTTTAGGGTGTTTCGACTCCATTTATGGAAGTTTCATACTTATAGGTCATTTTTAGGAGAAACTTGTTCAATCCTACTGAAGGATTTTTCGCTAATTTCAATCTCAAATTGTGAGAAGCAGAAGTGTCGTCGAGGCTCATTTTGTCGGGCCCGTTAGACTTTTAACATGCCAAAGAATAAAAGGGCAAGGCTTTACATACCTGAACTGCGCCTTACGCTCCGCAAATCTCAATTCCCGTTTCGTCCAAAAACTGCAAATGGTCATCTTTACCAGTTACTATTCATGCAAGTTAACATTTAACCTTTGGTTGGGAGTTTGGCTACCGAAATTTCGGCAGCACCTCCCCTATAAATGTGACGCCCCGAGAATTTGACTCGGCTCAAAATAATCAACAACAACCCAACAACAATACCAACAACGATAACAATCACCATGAAACACAACATAACATAAATAGTCTTTTTTTCATAAAGCAACGACTTCAAACTAGCTTCACATTTTCAAACTAATATCAATGTTTTCATACTCATTTACTCATTCAAGACCATTCAAATACAATTCGGATGCATTTCGCATTATTTCACAAGTTATGCAAAAATTCCACCGAAACCATAATTCGTTCGAAACTCCCAACTTCCAACATAAACTTCATGGCATACTTTTACCTTTCATTTCCATTAATAACCATCATATCTAACATCCAAACAATTCATTTCTTTATAATTGCATAACAACCACATTAGAACACATTCTTTCCCATAACAACATATATGAAATTCTAACGCCGACTTAAATTGTTAAGCCTCTACTTACATTACGAAGATCACAATGACATATCTAACATACTAAACAACTTAAATTCATTTCCATTCCACTAATTCATACCACACGGCCAACATACCATTTTCCGACTTCAACTAATTTTATTCGTCTTTCAATTCCAAAACAATTTCCACGACAACCATAACTAAGATACAATATAAAATTTAACACATTCCAACACACCAATGTACACACCCACGGCTACATGCCGCATGCACACACACACGGTTTTACTTCCACACACCCCCTAATCCCATGATTTTCATTCAATTTCATTTATCACAACACTTATAAATCTTCTATAACATGGAAGGAAAACATGAAATCCTTGCTTGTGCTTAACATCATGGCACACGGCCATGCCTTGTTTCACATATACACACGGCCATGCACACATACACCACACTCCCTTAATTCTCATCCAATTCTAATCATTCTAACATACATATTCATTCCATATCATAAAGGAATAGATTCATACCTTATTCTTCAAATTCCAACTTGCCGCAAACGTCGTTCTTTCGCTTACTTAATGGTATCACGTCGGAGAGCGTCTTGAACTTGCTACTAATTCAAGAAGAACAAGATTCAAGGATCAAAGTTGATGGCTTAGGAATTTTTCTTCTTTTCTTTTTCCTCTTTCTTTCTCTATGGCCGTCGGCCTCTCTCTATTTTTCTTGACTTTTCCTTTGATTTTCTTGAAACTTCTTGAAGCCAATCCTCTTTTATATTAATTTGGCACATGCAAAATTTGTAAATTTTGGTGGGTTTGGGCCATAGTTGGCCACCCCTCACTTTGGGCTTCAAAATTTTTTGAGCCCAATCCTTCATAAATCATATTTTGCAATTCCGAAATAAATTTCCAAAATTTCAATTTTGCCCTTAGGCCTTCTCCATCGTCTCCGCACTCAAGCTTCCATATCCGCCACACACCTACTAAGAAAAATTCAAACATGGCCTCCTTTCTCATAAATCACAATTATTTCGAATTTTTCGATTATGCAAAAAGGCGGGATATAACATCTACTCCTCGGAATCCACGTCCAAAAACGCCCATTTTTCATTCAGTAGAATTGAAGTAATTATGTTGCGATTGTTTCCAAGTCATCCAAGTATCTAGAACTTGTACATATGAAATCCGATTATCTTATACCTCTCATAAATGACATCATAAAGTTTAATATGCACTGTTTGGGTACGTCACCTTACTTGACCCGAGGCGGACCCACTATTTCCAAACTTTGTGTTGATATTCCGTTTGATCTTCTTTAAAAATGAAAACTAAGGAAAACTTTTAATTACCTTTCTAATTTCTAAAGAATAACCGTTATAATTATTGTATCGAGTCTTATGAGCTACTTTGGAATTTGAAACTGCCTCGGAAAGACTTATGTTTCGATTATTGTCAAATGTCCGCTACAAGGTCTGCCATCTGAGTATGCTATCGAGTTTCTGCATATGTTTTATATTTTGATATACACAAATAATCCCAAAAGTTTTAATTTGATATAATCCCCCGCGGCATCCGAAAGGTACGTGCTATGACTATCGTCTGATTTCTTTCCTAAATGACCTGCCGCTCGGATCATTTTGTCGAGTCCTTGTAAATATTTTATGATGCATAAGTTTCTCACTACTCCACTCGTGGATGCCTCAATGCTTCCTTCACTGAGCCCGGGCCAGGATATGTTATCAAGCGTTTTCCCTTTGCATTGCTGCGGCCATGCCTCGGTGTGAGGGCGGTATATATGTACAATGGGTTGTGGAGTATGATGTGCCATGTACACACTCGATATGATATGATATGATATGTCCGTCGATATGTTATGATATGTGCACATTTCTTGATTTGATATGATATGCGGGCGCCGGCGTCTGGGGGCGACCACGCTTCGTTTGCCGAGTCCCATGACGGGGCCCATGGCATGTTTTTCATATGCATTTGCTTATGTTTTATGAGTAAGCATTTCTGATACTCCGGTTATTACATTTATGTTTCGTATCCTCTGTTTAGTTATAATTCTGGTTGTTGGTCTCTATGCTTTACATACTCAGTACATATTCCGTACTGACCCCCACGTTCTTTCGGGTCGCGTTTCATGCGCGAGGGAGTACACACCCCAGATGAGTACAGTTTTGTAGGAGATGTTCCAGCGGCGTTGGCAAGATCCATTTACTCCTGGAGTGCTGCCGTGTCAGATTATGCATGCTATGTGTTCTGATTATTTGTTAGAAACTTTGCGGAACGAGCCGTGGGTTCGGTACGTCGGTTTTGTGTCCGGCTCCATCGCCCGATATGTGGGTCGTATTATGTAATAAATTCCGTGTATTTTAGATTCTGTTGATTTGAAAGTTTCAAAAATAGTATGTTCTGAAAATCATTTCTGAAATTGTCATTTATGTCTGTAACAAGAGTCCGCGGGTTCGCTCGGCTCCGCGCATGGTGTCGGGTGTGTTACACCTCGCGTTAGTACATTTGAATATTCCGAGTTAATGGCGAGAAGTTAAGGACAAGACTATGTTCTAAAATTTCTTTTAACGCATTAGTTGGTTATGAACATTATTAGTATGAAAATATTGAGAAAGGCTAAGGGTAAAAAGGAAAATTTGCAAAGTGGCATCATGGGAATTATGTGGAAGGCTAGGGTAAATGGCAATTTCACAAGTGGTCAAGAACATGCTCTTTGAAGGACCAAAGTGTTCAAGAAAAGGGCCATGTTGGACCAAAGCCTATGAAACAAGATAATTGGTCATCTTTGTGCATGTAAGAAAATTCAAGAAAAGAAAGGAAAAAATCTAGAAAAATGAAGAGAGGGCATGTGCCCCTCACATGACCATGAGAATATATATATAGAGATGAGGGAGTTCATCTTTTTTTTAATTAGAAGAGTGGAGAGAAAGAAAGAAAGAAAGAAACAAAAAAAAAAAAAAAAAAAAAGAGCAACGGCCATGGAGAGGTAGGCTGGCCGAAACCAGCCCTCTAATTTGGTCATGGAAAATTCTTTCCTTCAAGCTTTCCTACTAAGTGAAGGGCCCTGGAAGTCGACGTGGAGTAGTCGTTGGGATAAGAAAATCATTCATTCTGCAAGTGTGGTTCTAGCCGAGGAAGAGGTAAGGTGAAGAAGATGATGTTCAATCTTTATTTTCTTATGTTATGTGTGTGTTATGGACGTTGGATAGGTTGTGATGTGTTGAAGTGGATGACGTTCATAAAGATATGGTGTGTGTGTGTGTGCTTGGCCGAAAATATGTAGTAGGGCATAGAAGTGTAGAACTAATTTTATTTAGTGTTTGGTTGATGTTGTCGTAAATGGTTGTGCATGTTGTAATGTAAAGGAATGGATGAAGTTCATGAAGTTGTGTGTATGCATGAAGTGGCCGAATGAGGGGCTGCCTTAATATGAAAGGGATGAATTAGATTTACTTAATATTTTGGTTGTTGCTTGTTGTGGATTTTATGTTGAAAAATAAAGGTTTAATGATCCAAGTTGAGGTTGTAAGTTGTGTGGGCTGATTTGGAAGTTAATATGATCTTAATATGCTCTTTTGAATTCATGGAAGTAATGTTGTAAATGTATGGAATTGTGATATAGTTTATGAGTTTGAAAGAAATAAATGTATTGTTGGAGTTTTTATGGCATTTGGAAGATTTGGGTTGAAATGTCTTGAACATGTTGTGAGTTGAGTATTGATATTGTTGTTATGATTGTTGTTGATTAAAATTTGCCGAGTTAGAATCTCGGGGGGTCGTTTTCGGGGGAAATCTTTAAAT